>NW_008692965.1:135241-144347 GCF_000695815.1 Acanthisitta chloris | reverse complement strand
TTTGGGGAACTACAGGTCTGTAAGCCTTACCTTGGTTCTGGGCAAGGCCGTGAAAGATATGATCCTGAGTGCCATCACACAGCACATGCAGGGCCACCAGGGGATCAAGTCCAACCAACATGGATTTATGAAAGGAAAGTCCTGCTTGACCAACCTGATCTCCTTCTATGACGAAGTGACCCACTTAGTGGATGAAGGGAAGGCTGTGGATGTAATTTCTCTGGACTTCAGCAAGGCATTTGACACTGTCTCCCACAGCATACTTCTAGAAAAACTGGCTATCTGTGGTTTGGATGTGTGGACACACTGATGGGTAAAGAACTGGCTGGCTGGCCAAGCCCAGAGAGTTGTAGTTAATGGAACTAAATCCAATTGTCAACCAGTCACGAGTGGTGTTCCCCAGGGGTCAGTATTGGGGCTGTGCCTGTTTAACATCTTTATTGATGATGTGGATGCAGGGATTGAGTGCACCCTCAGTAAATTTGCAGAGGACACTAAGCTGGGTGGGAGTGTCAATCTGCCTGAGGGTAGCAAAGCTCTACAGAGAGACCTGGACAAACTTGATCAGTGCACTGAGGACAACTGCATGAGGTTCAATAAGGCAAAATGCCAGGTCTTTCACTTGGGACAAAACAACCCCATGCAGTGCTACAGGCTGGCAGAGGAGTGGCTCAAGAGTTGTTTGTCAGAAAGGGACTTGGGGGTGCTGGTGGACAGTGGCTCAGTATGAGCCAACAGTGTGCACAGGTGGCCAAGAAGGCCAATGGCATCTTGGCCTGTATTAGGAATAGTGTTTCCAGCAGGACTAGGGAAGTGATCATCCCCCTGTACTTGGCATTGGTGAGGCCACGCCTCGAGTGCTGTGTTCAATTTTGGGCCCCTCAATTAAAAAAGGACATTGAGGCATTGGAGTGAGTCCAGCCAAGGGCAACAAGGCCCATAAATGGTCTGGAAAACATGTCCTATGAGGAAGGACTGAGGAAGTTGGGTTTGTTTAGTCTTGAGAAGAAGCAGCTCAGGGGTGACCTCATCATTCTCCACAAGTTGCTGTAGAGAGGTGGGGGATAGTCTCCTGCCATGCCTGCGGTGAGAGGACTGGAGGGAATGGTCATAAGCTGAGACAGGGGAGATTCAGATTAGATGTTAGGGAATCTTTTTTTCCCTGTTACGGTGGTCAGACACTGGAATAGGTTGCCCGGGGAGGTGGTGGAGTCACCATCCCTGGACAGGCATAAGAGGCATCTGGATCTGGTTTAGGGTTTAGGTGTTACAGCAGAGTGGCAGGCTGATGGTTGGACTTGCTGATCTTAGAGATCTCCTCCAACCTTGGTGATTCTATGATTCTAAGAAAGTGCTGCTTCTGAAGAGTGTCATAGCTTAGATTCCCTCCTCAGGGCAGCATTTACAGAAGACCCTTTGCAACATCTACTTTGTGAACATATATGACTTTTGCTTAGGTGTGTTACATAAGAGGAACATCTCCCCAGGTACCGTATTTCTAGCAGAAAAGGAGAGACTGAACCTCTTTAGGGGAAACTAATACAAGGTTTTCATCCAAGTAAATTGATGTAAATGGAGATATTCCAGATTTCAGAGAATCATAGAGTCACAGAATGGTTTGAGATCAAAGGGACCTTAGAGATTATCTAGTTTCAACCCCCTGCCATGGGCAGGGACACCTTCCACTAGACCAGGTTGCTCCAAGCCCCATCCAACCTGGCCTTGAAAGTTCTCCTGCCATAGGCAAAATGTGTGTTGTTCACTGGTGTTGGTATGTTTTACCTAGATACCAAAAGAATTCTCTGTTTAATGCTAGAGATTGATGGATCTCCTGTTTTCCTGAGGTAATTATATTTTAGGGCAAATGCCACTCTTCTGATGACTACAACTTGAGCTGGAAGACCTACAAGAAAGTTTCATCCCTCTAAGACCCGATTCTCTCTCATTTGAGGGTTATGACTCAGAAACCTTTAGCCACAGAATTTTATACTCCCAGAAATTGAGTCAACTAATTTCCCCCTACGCATAGCTTGAAATGCTTGGCCTTGAGCACACAGTTTTCCTCACAGGAAAGATTTTGGTTCCTGTTATGATTTCATTTTTCTTTCATTCTCCTTTTACAAAATGCCAGCACTCCCAATAATGAGTCTCCAGTGAGTAGATCACATAAAGGATTTATGCGTTCATTTTATATGTAGAGTCAATTGCATACAGGATCTGATCGAGCTAAGAGTAAAATAAAAATACAAGAAGAAAAATCATTAAGAAAAATATACTTACACATTTCTTCTTTCCTTACAAAGCTATGGCATGAGAAGCTCAGCTGTGCATATATACAGCATAAAAGCTTAAAGGAGAGAAGAACCCCAAACTTT
The DNA here is from genome assembly GCF_000695815.1 of Acanthisitta chloris. Taxonomy (NCBI): domain Eukaryota; kingdom Metazoa; phylum Chordata; class Aves; order Passeriformes; family Acanthisittidae; genus Acanthisitta; species Acanthisitta chloris. Next base: position 141,972 of record NW_008692965.1, on the reverse strand, counting down.
CTTAGCTCAGGGGAAAACTCTTCACCAAGAAATGGTGGCTGAATATATATCAGAGTTGTGTCTTTGCATTTATTTCTATTTAGACATGTTGCATTATTTTTCTAATAATTAGTAATTAAAAACAAATCAATGTGTTTAAATACTGCAATCTTGCTCTGTGTGCATTTTTTATCTAATTAAATGGCAATCAATTCGTAGCTAATTAGCATCCTAGGTAGCACTTTTTACACTGTTCTATGACTATTAAGAAATTCATTGAATCTTAGAATCATAAAATGTTCAGGGGTTGGAATGGACCTTACAGATCATCTAGTCCCAACCCCCACTGCCATGGGCAGGGACACCTCCCACTAGACCAGGTTGCCTAAGGCTTTATCTAACCTGGCTTTGAACACTGCCAGGGTTGGGGCATCCACAACATCCCTGGGCAACTTGTTCCAGTGTCTCACCACTCCCATAGGAAAAAAATTCTTCCTAATATCTAATCTAAATTTACCCCCTTTCAATTTGTACCCATTACTCCTCGTCCTATCTCTCCAGTTCCTAACAAAGAGTCCCTCTCCAGCTTCTCTGTAGCCCCTTCAGATCCTGGAAGGCTGCTATGAGTTCTTCACACAACCTTCGCTTCTCCAGACTGAACAGCCCCAATTTTCTCTACCCTGTCTTCATCGGGGAGGTGCTCCGGTCCTCTTATCGACTTCATAGCTTCCTCTGGGCTTGCTCCAACAGTTACATGTCTTTCTTCTGTTGGGGACACTAGAACTGCATGCAGTATTCCAGGTGAGGTGTCACAAGAGCAGAGTAGAGGTGGAGCATCACCTCCCTTGACATCCTGGCCACCCTCCTTTTGATGCAGCCCAGGATTCAGTTGGCTTTCTGGGCTGCAGGTGCACATTGCACCTCCTGTTGAGTTTTTCGTCAGTAACAGATCTGACCATATTTCCTTATGTTTAATGGGAAGAGGCAGGAAGGCACTGAAACAAATGTTCTACAATAATTTTTGGCAGCAGAGCACTCTGGCTTGCTGTTGCCTGAAAAGTTCTGTAGATTTCATAGACCTCTTGACACTTCCTCAGCCTTAAGGGTGGGTCATCGCAAGCTCTTGTCACAAGTCAGCTCTCCTTATCATCTACCCTTCCAGAGCTTGTTTAAAATGGTGTTTGTATTACCATTCAAGAATCTTTAAAATCACTACAGAAACTACATTCTCTTATTAATGGATATTTTACCACACTTAGAAAGATGAAGAAGTAACTTAGTGACTCTTTATACTTTCTCAGGTCTTTAATAAGGCAGTCACATTGTGCTTCAAAGTCATGGACATAAACCCTTTCTTCTTGGGAGTCCAACTGTGAATAATATATGATTATTTTTATGTAGTTCCTTGTAATATGCAGAAATACAAGAATCAAGAAATAAAAATCTTATGATAAACTCCCCTTAGCAAAAGGCTTTTTTTTTTAATGTCAGATTAAAGGGGTTTCTTTAAATAGAGGAGGTGAAATTTCTCCCTCATGATCAAGTTAAAGTTCCTGTCCATTGGTTTCTGTCCATTGCCTCTTTTCCTATTGCTTGGCAGCACTGAGAAAGGCCTGACCACCTTATTGACACCCTCCCTTCAGATACCTGTGTACCCTGATGAGATATCCTAAGGCATCTCAGTTGGCACTGGTAACCTCCTGTTGGGCAAAATAATTCAGCCTTGAAGTGTCTAAAGTTTTACAGATCTTAGTCAATGGAGTCTAAGGAACAATTCATTTGACTAAATGAAGGTTCCACTTTAGATGATTATTGTCCCCAGTGGAAGGTTAAACATGCAATTTACATCTAGATACCTACATGCTGATATCTAAAATTTCTCAATGTCTTTTACAAACTCTACCTCACACCTGAAGTCACTTCAAAGAGGCAGAACGGCTTAGGATTCAAGACCTCCTATCACAATACAGTACAAATGAGTTTCTAACAGGAACTTTGTATGTCATTCCCATAACTGGAAGGGTAACCTACCTAATTAGTTTGGACTGGCAATTACCCACAGCAGGAGCTCACATTTCCAGCTTGCCCATCCAGATAGATGCCTGCATTAGGTATTCATAGCAGTGCATGGAATTTCACCCCTAAAGCAAACATCTACATTGGAACGATCATCCTACTCTCCTCTTAGAGATGGTGGAGAGGAATACACCCTGAGGAACTGATTATTTTGTCCTCTGTAGACATCTAAATTATGTCAGGCAAACTGCATTCCACGGTGTCTGTGACTGTGAAAATAACCTGGAATAATCAGTTCACATTTACATTCTCATTGTCTGAAATTAGGTGAGACAAGTGCTGCTATATAGGGGAGTGAGAAGAGCCCCCTCTGCAGTCAGTTGGGATATCTGGATAGTCTTTTGGTGGTGAGGCACTGGAAGAGGCTGTCCAGAGATGCTGTGGCTGTTCCATCCCTGAAGGTGTTCAAGGTCAGGTTGGATGGGACTTGGAGCAACCTGGTGTAGAGGAAGGTGTCTCTGCCCATGGCAAAAGGGTTAGATGATCTTTAAGGTCCCTTTCAATCCAAACAGTTCTGAGACTCTATGATTCTCTCTTTTAAACACAAAAGAAGCAGAGACAAGTATACACCAGTAACTAAATCTCTTTGTTGATAAAAATAAGTTACTCACATTTACCTAAATTCTAATTTGTGGCTCAGTTTATACCTAGGAGAAATATGGATCTTTTCCCGGCCCCTATAAAAGGAGCAAGCTTAATCTTTTACTGCATTTTAGTGAATAAAAATCAGGGTTATTCTACTCATTTTGAAAGACAAACAGAAATGAATTTGAGTTGAAATGGCCAGAGGAAAGCAAGAAAACAAGTGAATGAAGCAATGCATAAAACTATTTCTGAGGACAGGAACAGCTGGTTTGTCAACTCTTTAGAAGCTATTAATAGGAATGAAGACTCCATCGTGTGTCACTGGGAAAAGTAAGTTCCCTTAGGTTGGAAAAAATAACTTTCTTATTCACAAATAAGACACGAAAGAAATAGAGAAGGGACCATTAACACATTTATTTGCTTAAGGAGAAATTAAATGAGTTCCCTTTTAAAGAGTCTAAATAAAATATTTGTGGTAGATAAATATAGATCAGAAATATTTTTCACATTCACGAATCATCTTAAGAATTTGAGTGGAATTAAGGTGACAGATCAAAGTATGTCAGACAGAATCCACACAAGCCAAGCAACTGTGATTTCTACCTGTATTTCTGTGGTACCCTTGGAGTCAGACCAGGTAGCAGTAACAGAATATGGGCACATATGGAGTCAGAGCCCCAGGACACAGCAGGAGTCAATACTAGCTAAGAAAAATAATAGATAACAGAGCTTAGTGTATTCATGAACTGGACAAATTATCTTCATGCAGCTCTAAGGAACTGTCTGATATTTAGTGCCTTCCCTTTTTAGTATCCCGAAACCAGCCCATTCCTTCAGTTGTTTTATTTTCCTGTTTTTACCTCACTCTCTCATACAGCACATAGAAATCACCCTCAGGAATAAAGCTTCTATCCTTTTTTATGCACCTTCCATTTTTAAATACAGCAGAGTTTTGCTTTTAATTACAGTCACAATATGTTCCTCAGTAATATTATGTTCTATCTTACCACTGAACTATGTACTTTAAGTAATTGCAGCCTTCTTCCTGTACTCCCAGGGCTTTTTGCTTTGCATCTTTAGTCAGATTTATCAAAGGATTGTTTCCAAATGTCAGTAAATTCACCTTTATTCTCTAGTTGATGGATCATACAGCAGAGTGGGGCTGGTGCACTCTACTTTTCTTGTCTAAGGAAGTGCTTGTATAGGCACTCAGAAGAAATGCAGTTGCATTTCAGAAAGATTTTAGTTATGGAAAAGCCTTATTGAGGTAACATATGGTGTAAAAAAAACTCATTCTCCAGCTACTACAAAGGTTCTAAGCAGCTTGGTAAATGTCAAGCAATTTTCATTAAATGGCATCCATTGATTCAGAATGGGGATTAAGAAGAATTTCAGGTCTATTGCCTCATCGATTAAGTTTCATACCATCACAATGGCTTGTTGGTGTTAACAAGAGGACATTTTTATGCACATCATTTGTGCTCTCAGCCCAGATTGGTGTTTTAGAGCAGTAGGAAAACAAAGCTGGTCCTTATCTTTGATTAGTTAGTCTATAATTCTTAGAGGAAAAAAAATAATGCTTAGTTCTAGCCAGTTTAACAGGCAAGAAGCTATGTTGTGACAAAAAGTACCAAAATGCATCAGAGCATACAAAAAGATTATGAGACAGAAGTATGATTTCTTTCTTGCATTATTTCATTATTGGATCTTCTTTGAGCATATGCAGAGAAGTAAGAAAGAGCAGAATGTGTAAAGCAAATGAATATGATGAACAGAAATCAGGTTTTAGACTAAGTAAGGTTTTAGCCTATAAAAGGATGTGTTTAAAGTAATGAATGAATATAAATAGACTAAGGAACTCAGAGACTTTAATACAGGTGAGGTTTATAACATTAACTATGGTGAGATGTTACAAAAACCCAATGAGAACAGGATTTGTTTTCTTTATTAGCATGGACAAAAGCTCTTACAAGAAGAGTTTCCAGCTTATTAATTGAAAGCTTAAGGATGGGAATTTCTCCTGGGTTCTTCTGAAGATCATATAGGAAAAACAGATGGAGGAGAAAAATATATGAGGAAGGAAGCACTGACAGACCACGTCTGCTCAATGTAGCAATGTCTTCTCCTAAGGACTGCTCATGAGCACCATGTCAAGAAACAGAAATACAGAATCACATAATCAGTCAGGCTGGAAAAGACATCTGAGATCATCGAGTCCAACCAATGACCTAACACCAACATGTCAACTAGACCGTGGCACTAAGTGCCACGTCCAGTCTCTGTCTTTAAATACCTCCAGGGTTGATGACTCACCACCTCCCTAGGTAGTCAATTCCAGTGTCTAATCATGCTTTTTGTGAAGAAATTCTTCCTGATGTGTAACCTAAACCTCCCCTTGTGCAGCTTGAGACTGTGTCCTCTTGTCCTTTCACTAGTTGCCTGGGAGAAGAGATTGATCCCCACCTAGCTACAACCTTCTGTCAGGAAGGTCACCCCTGAGCCTCTTCTCTAGGCTAAATAACCAGTTCCCTCAGCCTATCCTCATAAGACTTGTGTTGCAGACCCTTCACCAGCTTTAATGCCCTTCTCTGGACTCGCTCCTTCAATGCAATGTCCTTCAAATGAAGGGCCCAGAACTGGGCATAGTACCCAAGCTGTGGCCACACAACTACACAGAAAAGTGCCGAAAAAAAGAGTGCTTCTCACTTGGTTGAATGGAGAGACTGGTTATGATGACCTAAAAGACCTCATCAAAGTGACCTTTGAGGCATTAAATAATAAAATCCAGTTGAAATATTGTAGACTGGAATGTCATGCTGATATTAATTAACTGCATTTTTGTGTTTACAGTGTCACTCCTGGGAGCATCCTTTTGGATTTTTTTTTAAACACAGTAACCAAATTCCTGAGCAACATGACCTGACTTCAAAATTTGACCTGTTTTGAAGGGAGATGGCTGGGGCCAGATCTCCATCAGTTTCTTCTAACCTGAATTATTCTGTTTTTCTACGATCTTGTATACTCAAGTTGGTTGAATACTGCTCAGGAGCAATCTGTTCCTATCCTGGGGGTATTTGATAGCCTTCTACTTTGCATTTTCCTTTGCATTGGAATTAGGAACTGGTTGGTACCATGTGGTGCCTGCCTTCAAGTGGAATCCTAAAAATTATTCCAGTGTGGCAAGTACCATTAGTCAAGAGAATTGGCTACAGCTTTAACTCATACACAACAGATGTGGGGAAAAAAAGTCAGCATCAGATTTCAAATTATTTTTTTTAGGTTTTAATCTCTTCATTTCATAACCAAGTTGATTTTTGGAGTAACATTTGAGGCTTATCTGTGCAGGTAAATGATCAGATGCCATTATACACTAATGAAAGATAGAGAGAAAATAAGGGAAATTAAAATTAGGTTACAAGCTTTATCCCACAAAACTATCCCTTTGTCCTCTTTATTCTGTGCAGGCTGTGGAACTGACTGCCTCTCTAGCATGAGCCTGAGGATTATATTTTTCTTTAGACTTGAAATTACTTTGGTTTGCAAGACATCATGATGCAAAACACTACCATTTCAGCCTTTTAATACAGCTGTCCACAAATACACAAGTTGTCTCTATTCCCGTTGCAAGAGAGTGATTTGGTCAGACGGGCAATGCGAAAAATGAATAATGATACCATTGACATGACTCAGTTTATGGAGCATAGGTCAGAAATGCCATCCCAGGTGCCCTTATATATCTGAAATATCTAGGTGGAGCTGGAAAGCCAGATATAGGACTTATAGAAGAGCTACAAACTTATGGGCAAAGCTGCAGAGATATGTATTTCATCTAACGGTATTGGATGCCTATTTTGGGGTAACTTAGGTAAGCCCTGAGTCTCCTCTTACTGTACAGAACTTGTGTGTTTAACACCATTGGGAAATAATAAATGATAAATGGGATATGAAATAGCACTTCAATTTCATCAAGAAAAAATGCTTTTGTCATGTCCACCTGATTCTCCCAGGTCCTGAAAATAACTTGGTGCAATATTTAATGTGGCAAAAGCCAGAGCTGGTGCCTAGGTCCTATGAACCTTAACGTTTAAAAA
>NW_008692965.1:134581-135206 GCF_000695815.1 Acanthisitta chloris | reverse complement strand
TCCCCCCCCCCCCCCCCAAAATAAAATCTGAGTCGTAGGCAAGCAAAGCTTTATCTTTCTTAGCACCAATATAGCTGTATTCAAGTCATCTTTGTAACACAAGCACCAAAAAGCAATTTGTGGAGGAAGTTCTCTGCCATTGCTTGAAAGATTGCATCTAAGAGGGAGATGCCAGAACCCAGAAATTCCATCCCTAAGAGTCTGCAGGGAATCCCATGGTGTCAGACCTACTCAAAACCCAAATCCTTGGAAAACCTGCAACCAGCAGCCACATGCACCCCATCAGCAGGAGGGGTGATCCCAGCAGCTCTTCTGCAACAGGGAATTTCTGCTTCCCAATGCACCCTAAAAGACAAGTTGGTGGTCTAATTCTCTGCAGTGCTGCAGGTGGGAGACCAGAGCACAATTTCCTGGAGGTGGGTCCAAACCCCCAGGGGCTGCTGGAGAATCTCCTTCCGTGCACTCGCAGCCTGGTCCTGGGGGGATGTTTGGCTCCCCGGGGGGACGACAGGAGGTGCGATGCTCTCGGGGCGGGTCTTGTGCAGGTGGGGGCGGGATGAGCCTCTGCTTTGGGAGCTTCAGAGCAGGCAGAGGCAGCGGGAGGACTCGGCGGCTGCTGCGGAGG
>NW_008692965.1:107540-134543 GCF_000695815.1 Acanthisitta chloris | reverse complement strand
CCGGGGCGAGAGGGCAGTGCGGGCAGCAGAGCACATCGGTCCCCGCACATCCCGAGCTCTGTGGCTCTGCGGCTGCCCCAGGGTCCGGGAGGGAGAGGGAGGGAAGTCTGCAGAGTCAGGGGCACTTTCCTCCTCACAGGGAGCAGGCAGAAAGAATGAAAAATGAGGAAAGGATTTTCTGATTTTTTTTTTTTTTTTAAATGGACTGGGATGTAGGTAGAGGTTTGACCCAGCTCCTTTCATTAAAATTTTCCAGCCTTAAAATGCTGTTGATAAATGACTTTTCATTTCCATTCATTATAATTGCAGTTTCCAAAGGACAGAGAAGTATTCCTAAACCAGAATAGCTGTAGCATGGCTTTAACGGGACAGAAGAGGAGAACTTGCTGTCCCGGGTGTTCTGAGAAAGGCAACTTTGCAGAAAGAGAATAACTAAAAAGGAATAGTTCCTCCTAATGGATTTGGGACATTTGCCTCTTTGAGAGGACATGGATGTCTTCACTGCTGAAGGCATCTGCTTATAATATCACCAAGCAGGAGCATGAACTGTCTTATGTCTGCTGTGCACTAAAGGCAGCAGGTGAGATTGTAACATTAGACATCAGGGAAGATATATGATCACAGTAACACAGTTTGGGCATGTACATCCCTCCCCAAGCTCCAAGCTCTACCACTGGCATTGCCTGGACTGGTTAGCAAAAACCAGTGTACGTACAAGTACAGTCATAGATCCTCTTTCCCCTCAATCTTCAGCCTCAGGGAAGTGTTTGGAAACCTTCCTATGGGTGTGATTATCAGGGACTCATTACTTCAAACTTTAGTCATTTCACAGTTAAAGGTTTAGTGTGGGCTGGGATTCAGCCTCCTGCTGTAGTCAAGAGGGAGACAGCATACAGAGAGATATTTCCTCTTGTCCTGAGAAAGACAGATGGACTGAATGCTTCTCTAGGGCCTGCTTTCCTCTGCTGGTAACTGTGGGAGCCTAGATGGTTACAGACTGGTCTTGACCTTTTAGTTTTAAAAGGTAAAAGATGGCTGTAAATTTTCACACCTACAAATCCTCTGAATCTTGTTGTTTCCTCTGGATCTACACAGCTTTATATACAAGCAATAGGTTATAGGTCCTTGCTATGCAAACCTTGTCAGTATAGTAATTATTAGGTGTAATACTCTTCTTTCAAGGAAAACAGTCAGCCTAAAGCATTACCCTGCTACAGGCAGAGTGTCTTTGGCATCCTTACTACCCTTCTTACACCTAATAGAGGCACAGCTTATTCTTACAGCTGTCAGCAGAGTGGAGCTAATCCAAAGTGATGTATCATGCACATCTGTGAGCTGCCATACATCATTTTAATGTCGCAGCATATTGCAGCAGACTGTGCTCATAATGATAGAAATTCTATAAACTGCATGTTCTGCATAGCTTTTGGCCTCCAACTATTGCTCATATATGAATGCCAGCTACAGGTCTGGTAAGAGTCAGTGCTCTGAATATCAGTGAATTTTGTGTCTCAGACTAGGTCTCATGGGAAGCTTTTCACCCTACGTTGCAGAGTCAGGGGAGGCCAGACACCCAGAGGATGTACTGAGCAAACAGTCCTTTCATATTTCAAAGGATCGTGTCAGAACAGAGAAATAATTCTTGTGTGGATTCTGAAAAAAGAAAAAATCATTCTTCAGATATGAAAATAAACCAGAAGGGTAATCCTGGAAACTTCCTCTGTGAAACTGGGTACTGTTGCCTCCTATCAGCTCCACAGGGAGCTTATGGTGCAGGATATACCTTGTGCCTTGCAGAATAGAGTCTTTGACATTAAAGATTACCATTGCTTGTAAGCGACAAGGAACAGAGAGCAGTGGGGGCTGAAATGCATAAATATGACTTTACCTGTCTTAAAGTGTTCAGAGTCTCAGGAAGCAGAGGGTGAGGAACAGAAAAGACTCTGCATTCAGGGCTCTCCCTGCTGTGCTAAACTGCTTTCTTCTTCCAACATATGCATTTCATATTTCTGGGGAAGGGGATTAGTCTGATCTAAGGAATGGAGGATAGAATGGAAACATAGATGGGTTATCACTGAACTGTATGTTTGCTTTAGCAAAAGGTTTGTTGGGGTAATGGACATATGGATCCAAATCCATGTCAAGATGCTGAGCTCCCAGTACAATAAAGCCAGGTGTCTAGATTTCTGTTATGGCTAATATTGACTACTCTGCGCTGGAGGGTCCTACGTGCTTCTTCTACTGAGCTGATCCCTGCAGACCTTACCTTGCCCTCCACAGGGACTGAATGTGTGGAAGAATCAGTCTGTTTAGGTGGTTAATGGAGGGAAGCAGGGTCCTGTACAGGGAGTCACTCTGTCCTCAAAGAGGTGTCTGAGAGAGGTAAGAGGATTCCTTCCCTGGAACAGCTTGTCTGCTTTCATTCATCATTACGGGAGGCTTGTTGGGGGAATTTAGATTAATCATCAAAAATTATCTAAAATTAGGAATCTTGTCTGAAGCTACTCACTGAGCCTCTTTCAGTACTCCTGAGGTGTGGAAACACTCCAAGAACAATGGCTGCGGCTTCAGTGGAGTGAACTTGCTGATGGACTTCTAGATTTCAGTTCAGTGGAGTGAACTTGCTGATGGACTTCTAGATTTCAGTTCTTTGACATTAGGTGTCATGAACTCCACCTTTAGGCAAACATGATGCAGAATGGGAGAAATTTGACTTTGATTTACTGGAATACTTGCAGTAGCAGAAAATAAGGATGCTCAGTTATTAGTGTTCTGTTCTTCTTCAAGTGCTAGTGATAATTAAATGCCTGCCAAATTTACCATAGAGGTAATAAATTCATTATTCTCAGGGTAATACTAATTACATAGGGTTTATAAACAAAATAAATTCATATGGCTGTATTGTCTCATAAAGAATACCTGTGAGTGAATAAATGCAGTGATATACGTGGATATGTATGTATAGCAAGAACTGTTCTGTATAAGGTTGTGCAGTTAAATACGGTCAGATAAATACCATCCAATACACAGAGGGGCATTCAAGCATTATTCCAATGTCTTACAAACAGTCTTGAAAAGATATTCTTCTAAATGACTGTAAGGCAATCAGTATCTCAGCTTCTCTTGTTCCATAGGTAATCAAGTTAGTGAGAGAAAACAAACACAGAAAATATCCTCTAGGTAGTCATTTTCAGCCAAAGAGACTCCTGAAATAATCTATTTAACTGGCTGAAGAGAAAGATTGGAAATAAATCTTTAGCTTTGGGGTTGAAAGCTTCTGGGATCAGGATTGTGTCAGAGCTTGACAGGGCAGGTTTTTCTATGAGAGCTGAATGCATGACTGGGGACTGGAGTTGTGTCACTGCTGTGGTGACCTTATGCTTTACAGTCAGAGTTAAGGGCAATAAACATGCCTTGGGTATGAAAAAACCTGGATGGATGTTCATCTCTTTTTACAAGCACAACTGAGCTTGTAAAATTTGAGTTATCTTTTTTTTTACTGCATAAGAAATCCTTATTTTTTTATAGTTTCTTGTTGTTTTCTGTCAGAACACAATACTACATATATTGCATTATAAATATCCCAGAATTGCTTACAGGGCAGGGGTTGGATAGGGTGATTTTTACAGCAGTGCTGTGAATGTAGCTGTGAAATGGACAAGAGCTCATGGAGCTCGAGGTTGGACCCAGCTCCCTTCAAAGCACATGTGAAAATTGGCTTCAGTGACCTGTGCTTCCCAGTCTCACAGGGTTTTAATTAGCACTTGGCTTTTTGAGGAGGGAGTTAAGCAGATAGAAGGTGAAAGGCCTTATGGACGATTTTGATGCAATACATTCAACAGATTGAGAAGTTTATCAAAAAGACTGAGGTTTTCTTTGTCAGTTATTCAGTCTGTCTTCAACATTTATTTATTTTTTCATGAGCCTTCCTATATCCTCTAAGCCTTTCCTGACCATCAAAATTGCACTTGAAAAAATTTATGCTTTTCACAACATATCCTGATTCTCTGTGTCTCTGTGTCTCTGGCATCACTGACCAACTTTCAGAACTGATTGAACACTTCATTTCTCTATCCATGGGCAGGGGAGGCAGGAGTTGGCTTTGCTGTGCCTGTCTGTATTCTAAAATACCAGGTGAAGTTTAGTCCTCCAAGGTGGGAGTCAGTGTGTGACATGAACAGAGGGAGAGCTAAAATATTCAGGCATTAGAATCATATCAGCAAAACTGAACAGGGGAAGCACAGGCAGTGAGAACTGGGAGTACAGAGATGATTTCAGAGCAGATCTGAGATGAGATCTGAAACATGAATGCAAGCTGTAGAGACAGAGGCAAAAAGAACAGTGATAAATATTCTTAGTAAATGATTTATGTACTTGACATAAAAGCCTCTTTGTGAGGCTTTAGGGTTGCATAGCATTGGAAACTAAACTGGAGCACTAGAAAGACCCTTCAAGTTCTTCAAACCTTCTCATCTTGTGAATGAATTCAGCCACTTCTTCAAATTTTGATTAATTTTCAAAAAGACTAAGTGTTACCAATTTACTGCTGCCTCTTTGATCCCACTGAATTGCTTTTACAAAGGTGAATAATATATTCAGTGCCCAGCTTTGAAGCACTTCTCTTGTTTTCAGAGAGCATAGAAAATGTCCCTTCTTTCCCCCAAGTGTGCTAATGGACTTCTTAATGAGTGAAGATCTGTCTCTTTTGTGACAACTAAATTACAGTTTTTCTATCACCACAACAGCCTTAGGGGCACCATCTTTAGATGAACTCTAGGAAAGATTGCTTTTAGCTAAATCACTCTAAGTATGGCATGAGGATGTTGCTAGAAAATCTCTTTCCAGTGCTTGCTGAATCTCATGTCCAACATAAGCAAATCTAAGCCCAGAGTGCCTTAGTTTGATTTTTCTGTTCAGATTTGGGGAAATAAATAAACTGTCATGTAACAGAGGAAATAGAAGACAATGTTATACTTACTCTCAGTGAATATGTGACTTAAGGTTCCAATGCAATAACTGTACAGATTAAGAAAATGAAGTCTAAAAGAAAGTACAAACCCAAAATCTGTCTCAGGTTTTTAGCATTCTCATGTCTGTCATTGGTAAGTTTTTTTACTGTTCACCATCTTCCAGGCAAGATTGTTTCAGTGGTTAGGACTGAGTTAAAACACCCCTGTGAACTTTGGCTGGTCAATAATCTTCAAGCCTATAAAAAGCCTGTGTTATGATGCTCAGCAATGCAGAGATCCATTCCTTGAGGGCTGTCTACAATACTGCATGAAGTCTCTAATTTTTATGTATAAATCTTAGGATGAAGACACCCCACTGTGATTTTCAGTGAGGTTCATGCCTAAACACTAGGAAATATTGATCCCAGAAGTAACATTCTATATCAGCCTTTTACATTTATTACTGTGGCAGGGAACAATGTACCAGATTAGACATGCTGCCTCAGAAAGCTCTGCTTTGTTTTGGTTCCTAAATTACCCTTTTCTAAGGTGAAGAGGAACTACTCTTTTCCTACAAGGGCTGTCTTTACAGCAGATGCCTCCCAAATTGCAAAACTCTGTCCCTGAACCAAATGCAGAGCCCCTAATCTCTAGAAAGCAAATCACCTAACCATTGTAGGCAGATTAGAGCAGCAACAAGCACTTTTCACTCAAGGCAATGTGAGATTAGTAACAAAAAATAACTAAGTCATAGCCAACAAATCACAAGTAATGTTCTACCCAGAAGGCTTTTCTTTAACTATAAAATTGTTTAATGTCTTTTTCTTAAAGCCCAAGGAAAACCAACAAATTGAAGCATCATCACTATTCCCAAGTCTCTTTTTTTCCTCTCCTCTCCTCTCCTCTCCCTCTCCCTTTCCCTCTCCCTCTCCCTCTCCCTCTCCCTCTCCCTCTCCCTCTCCCTCTCCGTTTCTTCTCTTTTCATTTCTTCTCTTTTCACATTGGGATTAGCTTCTCTGGGCAACCTGTGCAGAGCCTCCCTAACCTCTGAGTATCACTAGTAGTCAGTATTTCTAGAAGAAATAATAAAATGGTGTTTCCTGGTGATTTCTCACTGCTTTCAGAGGCAAGAGTCTGGGCTGCATGGAATAAGGATCTGATCTGTTATAGTAATTCCTGTTATGTGTAAAACCACCTCAGCACAGCTTCTCTGCACATAGGGTATGGCCTTCCCCAGCCACTGCAAATGAAGATCACCCCACTGATTTCACTGCAACTCTGCTGAAAAATGGTGACAGGGTCTGGTTCAGCCGGTGCAGATTTACCAAAGGGGAGAAAAAAGGAGGCGCAGCCTACTTGGAGCAGCAGGGGTTCTGGCACACTTAGTGTTTGATGTACCACTTGGAAGAGCTCAGCTGCTTAGTCCCTCATTCATATTCCACCTGTAGCAGCTGCATATGTCTCTTATATTGACTTTTGGAGAAAGATAGCTCTTCATCCTCTGAAATTTTTCATAATTAATTATGTGTCTGTTTCCACCATTCCCAGCACCTCTGGCATGGGGAGTTAATTTCACCCATCTCTCTCATCTCTCAATTTGTTTCTCTTTGAGAAATGTTTGCTTCTCAGAGGCATTTCAAATCTTCTTTCCTGGTTTGATTTCACTTTGACTTATGACTGCCTGCTACTTTCAAGCCTTTTACCAGAGGACTCGGTGTAGATGGTAAATTGTAGAGCATGGTGTCAAACTGTCATGACTTGTGGTGGAGTCACCATCCCTGGAGGGGTTTAAGGAGAGACTGGATGTGGCACTTGGTGTCATGATCTAGCTGACATGATGGTGTTAGGTCATAGGTTGGTCTTGGTGATCTCAGAGGTCTTTTCCAACCTGATTGATTCTGTGGTTCTGTGACTTTAAAATACGAAGCCTAAGAATATTCCAAATACAAAGTTTATCAACAGTAGCAGAGTCCAGAAATTCCAGAAAGGAAGGGGATGGCTTTTTTTCTGTTCAGCTGAGTCCATCTATATGAACTGAAATAGTGAGAGGTATATATTTAGCAATCATTTTGTTACATCTACTCAAATAATTCATCTGTTATGTAGGCAAAATGCAAAGTGAAAGGTATGTTTAAATATAAAGCAATGAGCAGGGATCCTATGAATACCTGAAAAAATTCCATTCGGATTTGTGCTCCTATAGATGAAGAGGAAGAAGCACTATTTTAAGAGTCACTCATGCTGATTTACAAAGTGTATTTTGAATTACCCACTGGAGGAATATAATGCATGAAAAAGAAGCCATGTCTTAACTTTCTTTTCAAACAGTCTTTAATCCTCTTTCTGTTCTAATATTAGCATGTATGAACCATCTCTGGGGCCTCATAATTAAAAGAAGTCTGTCTGTGCTACTTTAAAATCCAAATGTAGGCAGAATTTTTAAAGGTTTTTAAAGATAAAGTTGTGTTCTAATTTTTTTCCCCTAAGCAGATATTACTGCTAAGATGTAATGCTCTACATGATTTGCAGTAAAGTTTCTGTGGAGGCTAAAAGAAGTCCTGGTTGCCTTGCTCACTGAAAACATTTTGAAGACAAATAAATCCACTTCCTGAGACTGAAAAGGCAGTACAGCAGTGGTGTTTGCATCTGTACTGACTTTTCATAGTCATTAGAGGTTCAGAACAGCCAATAGTCTTCCTTGGAAATGTCTCAGAAAGCCTTCAATCCATCATTTTCCATTAAAATCACTATCAAGCGAGCCCCTGGCTTTGCCTTGAATAGCATAGCTTTAAAGAAGCAAACCCTCTGCTGTCTTCCATGTAAGACTCCCCATGTCTTGAGGATCCCAATATCCCAAAAGATACTTTGGTGCAGTGTTCAGTTGTCTGAATGAAGTTCAGTTGCTTTCTTGATTCTATTGCCACTGGATTTGATTCAGTTTCCTAAACATGGGTGTGTTGAAACATTTGAGACATCAAATAATGCATTTAAGAATTTTATGTAGGCTGACAAAATTAATGCAGAATCTACACAAGAGGGCTGAGACACCTTATAGCATCCCAAACAGCACTAACCTTTTCTGGGTGAGTGAAACATCTTTCAAATTTCCATGCACTTCAAAAGAAGCTGAGGTAACACCACTGCATGTAGGCACTGGCATTATAGATTCTTTCTCAGGATTTAATTGCCTTTGCAGAGGTAACCATTTGTGGATGTTCTAGCTTATTAAGAATGTCTTCACAGTCACAAGAAATATGTTGCAGGACTACAGGGCACATGAAACTTTCTGGAGTGGGAAGTAAGGGCCAAGTAAAATACATGACAACATCTAAATGACACTAAGTATTGTCACTAAGTTACTAAGAAGATGAATCTAGACTCTATTCAACAACTGATGTCTAGAAACCCATTTAGCTGTTAAATGCAGGTTATCTAATTTGTGACATTCCTGAAACTTCCAAAACATTTTTTTTCTCATTTCTTCATCTGTTAAAATGGAAGCAGTGCCTTTGTCTAAGGAGTGGGCAGCATTCCCAGATAACAGCTTGATAGAATGTTGTAAGCACTCAGTTAAACTGGCCAAGACTACTATTTTTCTGATTACTCTAAATTCTTGGACTTCAGCATTTTTCTGTAAGCCCTAATGGACATAAATCTTCTCCTTCTATTTATTGCTTCTATTTTTATATTTATACCAACTGCAATCAGAAGGGAAGAACTTACAGAGTGCTCTCTCTGTAAGTGGTTTGTATGGCACTGTAAGCACTCAGTTAAACTGGCCAAGACTACTATTTTTCTGATTACTCTAAATTCTTGGACTTCAGCATTTTTCTGTAAGCCCTAATGGACATAAATCTTCTCCTTCTATTTATTGCTTCTATTTTTATATTTATACCAACTGCAATCAGAAGGGAAGAACTTACAGAGTGCTCTCTCTGTAAGTGGTTTGTATGGCACTATAGAATCATAATAGAATTTTATTTTAGGGGTTGGAATGGACCGTAGAGGTTATTTAGTCCCAACCCCCTGCCCTGGGCAGGGACACCTCCCCACTAGACCAGGTTGCTTGAGGCCCCATCCAACCTGGCTTTGAACATTGCCAGGGTTGGAACATCCACTACTTCCCTGGGCAACCTGTGCCAGTGTCTCACCACCCTCACAGGAAAAAGAATCTTTCCTAATATCTAGCCTAAATTTCCTCTCCTTCAACTTGAACTCCTGTCCTATCACTGCAGTTCCTAACAAAATCTCTATAATCTCCAAGTTTCGAAGAACATCAGGAGCCCATGAGCAAAGCAGAGTAGGCACACCCTCCTGAAGAGTAATCTAGAATTTATCATCTCACTTCGGTCTAATTCCTACTCTAAAGAAAACTTGATTCTTGACAGAATCCCAAGAATCAAAATAAAAATATTTTGGCAACAGTTAGTTCTGAACACCCAAAATCTTTTACTAAAAGTCACCCAACCCACAGCAAATAAAACAACCCAAAGCATCATGTATATTTGAAGAAATTTTTTTTCATTTCTTTTTATTTATTTTATGGGGAAGAAATATTTCTGTGGTCAGACTGCATGTATGTTTGAAGGACACAGTGTGAATATTCCCATACCTGATGGAGTCCTCCAATTTTGGACAGTTGACAAATATGTGGAGATCCAAAGACTATGAAATTCATTTAAGCTTTGTGGAAAACATAGGTATAAAGGAAAGGTGGTATAAATGTCCAGATTGGAGAAGAGGTGCTGCATGAGTTTGACTATTATGATACACTGAAGAATCCATATGATATACACACACAGACATATACACACTGATAAATGTGCAAGTTCACAGCTCTCTCTTGCCAGTTATGTGTTCTATTAGCAGAAAAGTCTTCATCTGAAGTTTTTGCATTCTTAGACCTCAAACTATGAGCCACAAGGTGCAAATGGGAAAGAAAACTGACACTTCTCATTCTGATAATCACAGAGCTTGTTGAGGTTTTCTTGTCTTTCTCTCTCTCACCAAGGTTGCAGGAATCCATCCAGAATGCAAGATATTCCAGCAGGTGGTCAAAGAGGAGGCTCTCTGCTTAGAACAGAATGAATCTGTTTCACCAGATCTTAAAGGTAACAGTCCTGATTGTCTAGCCCTGTATGAAAACTCTTGTATATAATTTCAGGTGCTCAATCTCAAGATACCATTTTTTCTCCTTGGTCAAGATTTGATTCCTGTTTTATCTGGTTTCTGAACAGTTTGAAGTGCTTCTCCTATGATTCTATGACTTTATGTTATTAGCCATCCTTAAAAGTTCTATGTCTAAGTCAGGATTCATCTTGGATTCCCTTAAAGTACATGGAGGATGTTGGATGTCCCTAGAACATTTTTAATTGCCTTTGGTTTAGACACTACTTTATAATGAGATGAATAATTTTCTGGAGCAGTATTCCTCTTTACTACTACAGAATGAGACTAAAATTATTAATTCAGACCCTGACAAGTTTAGTAGCTTAGTTAGGGAAGGAAAGCCCTATTGGGAATGTGTATTTGGTGTATTCTTCACTTATATCCAAAATTCCATAGAAGCTTCCTCAGAAGACACCTAAAAGCATAAAAGACACCTAAAAGACACCTAAAATTATATCATGGGGGGAGTCATTCCAATCTGGTAAAAGAGATCCTTGAAAAAAGAATCCCAATTTATCTAAAATACTATATTTCTACATTACTAGACATGCTTTGTTTGGTTGAAAAGATTTATTATGAAAGTGTTTTGAAGTTTATTACACGCTCAAATATAAATTTTGAAAACTAAAATGAACTTGCTAGACAGCCTATAAAATATATTTAAGATATTGTGTGGGGAGGGAGGGAGTTCTCTGCTGGGGCTTTGGCATAGTGGAGACATGTTTGGAAATGATTCAAAGTAAAATTTCAAAATGCTCAAACTCTTTGAAAGTTGACTCATTTTTTTTCTGGCCAACTTTGCTTAGAAAACTTTGAATCCACCACAGTGAGGTCTTTCAAGTGCATGAATTATCAAGTTAATTTCCTGCATAGGAGTAATGAGACAAAGATGCCTCATGCCCTTGGCTGGGATAGAAGTATTGCAACCACCTGCCTTTAGCAGCCTAGCAAAAATTAGAGTCTAAACCTGTATTTCCTTTGTCTTCTATATTATTCTGCAGAATTTCCTATCAATCTAATGTTTCATATCCCCTTTGCAGTTTCCTGCTCTATTTTGGTGGTATTCCCCACACACACTGTAATCGAGTCCAGAATACCTCTTGGACACGTTTTCTGCTTGGAACACCCTGTAACCCACCCTGCAAAAAACTGTTTGGGCATAAACCAGTGATTTTCAAAAATCATTTATTACATTTATTACAGGATGTCATTCCAAGTATCTTCCTCTTTAATGCAGAAATAATTGCATGGTTTTGGAATCCTCTTTGTGGCAAAGGTTACTCAAAGAAATAAAAATCCCTCAGAGTTCTGTTAAACTTAAAATATCTTCAGCCTTGTCAACTCTGAGCTTCTCAAAGCTCTCCTTTTCACCTTTTATTCTCTAGAGATGGAAAGACTTTAATGAAAATCTGTTCTGCTATTTACAGCCTTTCTCAATATATTTTGAAATTAAACATTAGATCTAGAAAGACCATTCATCCCCAATATTTTATCAGGAGGATAAAATAGGCTAAGATTGGTAGAAGTCCATAACTTTCATTTCAGTTTTTAGGAACCCAAGGAGATAAAAGGAAGTAGTCACAGAGACTTTGTGCTGGAATTAGTCTGTGTTGCAGAGCTTTTAATATAAAGTAATTCCACATTATCTTGTTGCATAGAGAAGTGCTTAATGAATGCCATCAGTAGAGTCCAGGGTACAATTCCTCTCATCTTGAAGTAGTTGTGTAAAATAGGTCAAGTGATTCAAGCTTTTATAAATGCTTATTTTCCTCTACTGTCTAAAAGAAACAAAAAAGGAAGAGAGGCCTGCATTACTGAACAAGACTTAAATATCTATGATGTCAACATTACTTGATCCAGCTCCTACTACAGTTGTCTTTATGGAGTCTCAGGTGACTTGGACACCCACCAGTGCCTTGTAAACCTCAGCATGAAAAATTCCCTTTTGGCCTCTGCACTCAGCAGTATCTTTGATATAAGTCACTGTAAATGAAGCCAAATTTAAGACTTAAAACATACAGATTCCAGTCCTGCATAAGGTCACCTGAATCTCATTGTTAACCCCACATTGCCAAATGCAGTAGATTTTTAAACCTAACTCTTCAAATGTACTATAGTCCCTCTAAGAAGGACCACTTGGGTTGTTAAGTGTGTGGGCCATTGCATGTCCAAGTGGGACTGGTATTACCTGGCTTTATAAATTTGGAAATTGACAGCCTAGTTTAGGCTATAATCATCAGTGAGACACATGTATTTGCAGTGTATGATTCATCCTGTCCTCAGAAAAGAGCCGCCAATATATGGGATGAATCATGTGCTGGAAGTCCCTGTCTCTTTCTGCTGATTACAGAGGGAACATAACTAAGATTAGCTAACATATTTTAGGCAATTAAAACTACAGCTAATGAGTCAGGGCTTCTATATTCCCATCTGGCAAACTGGGGATACCAGGAAATTCATCCTCCCAGGGGTGATGTGAGGATAATGCTGTGGGAGATTCTCAGGGCTATCCTTTTGGAAGCCAGAGAGTAACTTTGCTCAGCTACAGGCAAGTGATACTCCTTCCACTTTTCAGCTCTTGACAGCTTTAGATTTGCCTTGTCATCCATCACAGAGGAAACAGAAAAGAATCACGAAAGAAAATAACAGCTCCCAACCCAAACTCATGCACTGCTTTATATCCACCTCATGACTGTCTAGAGATTGGTTTTGGTTACAGTGCAAAGCTTTATTTATTGGTTCTGGCACCTGTACATGCTGGTAATTTTTCTGTGCTGCACCCACTCCTACTTGCCAACAGCTTGAAGTCTCAATGTGATGCAGCTGTGACAAAGCTGTGATTAACTAAAACTTCTGAAAACCCTTTTTGTCAGACTCATAGCTAGTAACATGCCCTGTGTCATCAGCCAAAAGTGTCTGGTTAGGGAGCCTCATGAATGCCAACAAGTCAGACCTACTCCCAGTGATGGTCATTTTATATAATGCTGAGAAACGTTCTTCTAGTTTGGGATAAATCTAATCCGTTTTGAAATCCTTTGGAAAAATGCCATTGATTGCCTCAGATTGGAACTTCAGCTCTTATTTCCTTTAAGCCAGGTGAAATTGATAGATTTGAAGCATGAAATCAAGAGATTAAGCCTGAATTTTTAAGTCTGATGTTTTTCAGTCAGGCTTGAAACCAGTAATGAGAAATCTCTTGTGCTAATAATTATTCAACATTTTTATTTTAATGACTTTTGTTTTGACAATAGAAAGAGCTCCAATGGATTTGACTTTCAGATTGTGTCTGTTTGAATTTCAGGTACGTTCTCTTATGAGATAAGGTGAGAGAAGGTCCAGCTGGAATACCAACTGCATATGTGATCATTCAGGGAGAAGAGGAAAACAATACACTCCTTCATTTGCAGAGCTGCGTGTCCTGTTGTGGCTCTTCCTGCATGTGAATTAGTGGGAAAGCCACAGACAATCTCATTATGGAAGATCAACTGTGTGTTGTTCTTTGCGGTTCTCTTTATTTAAGGCATCTTTTTACAGGATGTGCCAGAGATTGGGATGGTTTAACCTGCTGGCCCAGAGCCACTTTTGGGGAAGTGGTGAAAATTCCCTGCCCACGATTTTTTGAAGAATTCACCAATACTCATGGCAAGACATTTTTTCCCTGTTTTCTTATCCCTACATAATTTTCTTAATACAAATTCTAATAGGTGGAGATTTTTGTATATTTTCCTGATTTACACCACTTGCTTATATCAGGCAAGATAGAATAATTATCCAGATACATATGTTGGCTTGTGGTCAATATTTGGCAATGTTGTTTTGTGTTATGTTGTACTGAATTGTCTAATGTCTTTGGTGGTCTAAAAATGATGGGTAATTGCACAATGTTATTAAATTTATAAAGGAATATGTCATAGATTCACTGATTTAAAAAGTCACATAATAATTAATTTTACAAAGGACCTCTTGAGGTTATCTGATCCAATCCTCCAGCAGGATCAGGACCAGGTTCAAAGCTTGTATTGAGCTTCCAATTTAGATCAGGTGGCTCAGAGCTTTGTCCACAATCCCAAAATATATTGCAAATGTATAATTTGTTTTCCTCAGTGTAAGGATTGCATTTGGAGGACTGATTTCCCATATGAAATGTACAAGTCCCACTACATCAGGAATAAATGAGAATATTTTCCTCAAATTTTCAAAAGATAGGTATATAAAATATGTAACTCTATAGCTAATCTTACTGAACATGGCTAGACCTGTAAGTCTGCAACTTAAAAATCAAAGTAAGAAGAAATTGTTGTTGCTTATCAAAACTTAAAGAACATCCCCCCAGTAATTAATTCTCTGCTCTATTTTACCATCTAAGGTTTCCTTCAGAGAAACTGTACACAAGAGGCATATTGGTCAGAACCATTCCCCCCTTACACCATTGCCTGTGGATTTGATGAGGGTTCCAGTAAAGGACCTGAGGATCAGGTGAGTTTTTATTTCCTGCTTCTGAGCTCTCCTGAGTGTGCTGAGTAGCTGGATGCCCCACACATCTGAGTCCTGTCAGAATCCAATAATTACCCATTTTCCATGCTAAACTCAGAACTTTGAGGTGTATTTAGAGCCTGTGTAACAAATTAGGCTTAATATAAGGCAAGGGATTCCAGGAAAACCTGGGATCGTAAAACTCAGTAGCTGGTTTGACTGTTAAGTGGGTATTTGTTTATTCAGTGCTGGGTGCACAGGGGATTGTTCCTCCTAACACGTACCCCGTGGGTAGCCAGAGTTACACTTTTATGCAGTATAGGTATACATATGCATTAATTAGCTATACATTTTCACTGCTCAGTCCTACATATTCATATTATTTCCAAGAATGGGTGTTACTCTTCTTAGAATTTGATCATGCCTCCATGTGCCTGTGCTCTCTGTCTGGTGGTTGTCTTCAGGGGTCATGAAGATGAAGGCTCCAACTCTTCCTCTGAGTTGAACTTTGCAACTTTATCCTCAGAGCCTGCACAGTGCCTTCTCAGCCAAGATCCAACCCGTAGGGACAGAGCAACCCAGTTTGCAGCTGCTTGGTTCATTTTATCTGTAATTTCACATGTTCACTAATTCCTAGGATACTTAATCATCAGTTAATGTTTTTCAAATTACTACAATACTGATAATTGTTCCACAAATTAATTGGAAAAGCAGGCTATGCTACACATGTTAAATAGTAACTATCGCTGGGCTTCTTTGGTCACCAGGTGGGATTCATTTTTCACAAGGGAGTAGCAGGTGGCACTTTGTTCTCCATCCAGTTGTCTCCTCCTCGTGTTAATGAGCAGACTCAGGATTAGTTCACTTGTCTTGCCTAACAAAGACTTTGCTTCTCTGACAGAGGTGATGTGAATCCTCATCCTGCACCAGTCTCCCAGGGAAGTCCTACCAACCTGCTTGCAGTGAATTTTTCAGGGAAAATTCCTTTGTATCCCTCCTGTTGGTTTTTCTTCCCTAGATTTTATTTGAGTCAGAAAAAAAATATTACATAACTTTATAGGATGGTGGTCAAAGCACATCTTTATGAGGGAACTCTTGGATACCATTGAGCATGGGGCCCTGAGCAATGTGGTATAGTGGAAGATAACCCTGCCTATGGCAGGAGGTTTGGAATGAGATGATCTTTGGGAGTCCCTTCCAACCCAAACCATTCTATGGTTCTATGATATGATGATGTTTATACTTTATCTTAGGTATTTATGGAGAAGGAAGTGAATCTCTATTTTTCCTATCTGATGTTCATAATTGGAACTCAATTAAGCTCCAGCAGCATTTCTCTCACAGCCACATCTTCATATGATCTTAATTTCCATGTTCCTGATCATCACACTTGGTCCCAGGATAGGTATGCTGCTGTTGGTACTGCCTCAGTGGTGAACTTTGCCTCGTGGCTGAAGGTTATTAATTAACACAGATGTGCTCACTGTCTCTGCTTTTGAGTTCTGACATTTGCTAAATGGGACAGTTTCAGCGAGAGAGAATAGGGATGTCTCCATCCCCTCATCTCCAATCTGCATTGGGCAAGGCTCATACATCTTGCATGAGTGCAAGATGGGGTGCATGTCTGCTTCACCCTCTTCCTACTGTGTTATTTTGTAGAAGCAATGGACTTCCTTCAATATATGAAAGAAAAGACTAACTCATATAGCTCGTTGTGAGTGTACAGTCATGACTCAACAGTGGAAAATGTCATTATCACAGGACAAAGCAAAACACAGAAAGGTGATGAGGATTGTCACACTAACACACTAGGTGTTATCTGGAGTTAACCATTTGTTTTTCAAGCATGAAAGTACTAATTCACATATCTGGAACTTTGGGAAGTGCAGACATAATTGTCTTCATTCACTTGGTTCCATGAATTTAGAACATCAAGCACAGCTGTAACAGACAATGTAGATATTTGGAGTGTGACACCACACCTATAAATCAAGAATATTTTTACTTCTTTATACTGTGGGGAATCTAGAAGGAAAATGCTTTAAAAAAAACTACTGGAAAGATGCTGAAAACCACATAAACTGTTGAGAAGGGATGTAAGATTCTTAAAAGACACGTGCTCTAGAGCACAGTTCTCCAGCACTAGGGCCACCTGTCCACGTGGCACTCACCCATAGAGCTAAACTCCCTATCCAGGGTGGCTTTCTCCAAGAAGTCCCTCGTTTATTTCACCATTATTAAAGATTTCAAGGCAGAGCTCCTGTGTGTGCTGTGGCTGTGTTTAGTTTGTTCTTCCAGTCAAACCCACAAGGTTTGACTGTAAAAAGAAGCTAAGATCAGTAATCTCTACTGCATTGCAAACACGGACGTAAGAAGAATCCCAGTTATATTCTAAGAGAACCACTTGCTTTGTATTTTGTATGTGCAGTGAGCACTTATAATGTCTTCTGTATATAGTGTTTTTTCGCCTACCCTACGTAAACTGATAAAATGAGTAAAAATATTTCATCATTCAATTGAAGTATCTATTTTCTAATTTTCACCTGTGTTTTGAAAAGACTGTGTAAAAGATTAAGACAGTTTCAGAAACACCAGGATGATTCCAAGCTTGTCAGGGTTACATGATTTATTTATGGATCTACTTAAAATTGCTAATTGGTTGTCTCAACCTAGAATTGCAGCCTTTTGGATAAATAGATTTTGGATCAATTAGAGAACAAAGTGTCCATTGCATTTGTAAGGAGGAAATTTGCCTGGATTCAGAGAATTTAGTTTCTTGGGATTTAAAATAATTAGGTGATTTTGTAGTGAATCAGAATAAAATTTGCATAGTTGAAGCCACATAAACATGCTTCATTTTTCTGAGGACATGGGATGTTTAAACTGAAAACAAATGAACTATAAAGAATTTACAGTCTTACAGCAATGAACCGTTTGTCCAAAGAGGTTATTTTCTTGGCTTTAATTTTCTTTCCTCCACAATATAATGTGACTTTTTCACAGTGTTTCAGTTTCCTCAGCTGCAAACTGCAAGTTTTATTTCTCTTTTAGCTACAGCTGTTTATGAAAATTAATACTTACTGTATCAGATGAGGTCAGATGATCCTGTGAGCTTCTGTCTCTGGTATAAGGTTAAATAGGCTTGAAGAAAAAATTGTATGTGTTAGCAATGGAGGAGAAAACCTGAAGGTCTCAAGAATTCAGAGCAGCTCAGAGGTGATGACTAGTGAGGGAAAAATGTATCCTAGTGAAATAAGCACAGCATCATGTCTGCTGCAGAACCACATGCATTGGGCTGTGTCTCTTTCTCCCACAGAAATCATATTATTCTGCATTTTGGCATGTCTACACTGCTGGCTATGCAGCATCAGTGACTTCGCTCGTTACAGCTCTAATTGTCTTTGCTGCCTTCAGGTAAATATAAATGGTTTCTTTTTCAGGATGACTAAATACAACATCATCCTAATTTCTCAGATTCTGTGTGGGTTTCTTTTAAATATTATTTTCATGTCCTTCTAAGACATAACACCGTTGATGGCAATGAGACCTTTTCTAGTCATGATGTAGTGTTACCTGCAGATGTTAAAATAATCAAGCTGGTTGGGCAGCCTGTCTTAGTCTCTTTAATGACACCTTACAGTAGAAATGTTCCAACCTGATATCACTATTAACATAAGATAACTATTCCTTCACTGCATGGCACAACATACTCTGCAGAGACAGATTGTCTCATGCCCCTGAATCAAATGTAATTCTAAACTGGCCATTCCTCTGTGAAAGGCTTCCATAACTGAAAGCTACAGGAAGAGATTAAAATAAATTTAAATGTCATGTTTGATGATGTTGCATATTAGGAAATGGATCTTGGGATTGATTGGTTCCAGTGCTCTTGGACAAAAAGCCTTAAACTCACTGTGCAGAGCACAAAAGCAGCTTCCCAACTGGAGTGGGTTGGCAGCCTCAAAGGTCATATCCCTTACAAAGGGACCCAGAACCAAGAGAATGATATGACCAAACCTTGAAGGAGATTCCTTCAGCTTAAGTGTGGAGAGAGCAATCTAGGGAAATAGAATAAAAGAATTTTTTAGGTTGGAAAAGATGTTTAAGGCTACCAAGTCCAATCATTAAACCAACACTGCCAAGTCCACCACTAAACCATGGCTCCAAGCACTGCATCTACATGTGTTTTAACTACACACAGGGATGGTGACTCAATCATTTCCTTGGACAGTCTGTTCCAGTGCTTGACAACTCCTCCCATAAAGAAATTTTCCCTAATATCCTATCTAAACCTCCCTGGTGCAACTTGAGGCCATTCCCTCTTACTCCATCACTTGTTTTCCAGGAGAAGAAACCGTCTAAACCTCCCTGGTGCAACTTGAGGCCATTCCCTCTTACTCCATCACTTGTTTTGCAGGAGAAGAAACCGACCCTCACCTCACCACAGCCTCCATTCAGGGAGTTGCAGAGAGTGAGAAGGTCCCCCCTGAGCCTCCTTTTCTCCAGTCTGAACATCTCCACTTCCTTCAGCTGCACCTCATCAGACTAATCCACTTTAGGGTCAGCCAAGGACTTCTCTGGCAGCTATCCCATAACATGTTACTGACACCCATTTAATCCTCTCTCCTCCTCTGACCTGAGAGGGGCTGAAAAACCTGCTGCAAGCTTGTTCAACTAAAAATGTTATTTAGAATAATTAAAAGGCATTAATGTAATACAGCCCAAGAGTCCCACAGTTACTCTCTACTTCTGGTACCTCCTATAAATATGTGGTGATTCAAGGACAATTACACTGGAACTTTCATTAGCTTAAGCAGATAATAACTGCTCTGCTCCCTTGTGTCTAGCTCCTTCTCAAATAGTGGCAGATCATTTATTTGCTTTGGAAAGTGTCTGTGTTCACCTGTGTTCCTGTGTGAGTTTTACCGAGACCATGAGAAATTTCTCTCAAAGAGCAATTTTTATTTTCTCTTTCCATGTCAGAAAATTCCACTGTACACGGAATTACATCCATATGCACCTGTTTGTCTCCTTTATCTTGAGAGCAATTGCTGTTTTCACCAAAGATGCTGTTTTGTTTGCAGATGAAACTATGGACCACTGCCTAATGTCAACGGTACTGAACTTCCCCTCTCTCTTATCCTTGAGTAATCATTTAATTTTTTACCTGAAAACAACAGGGAGATTTCTTACCCTCCAGTTTGATAGTACTGAAATCTTAAAAGAAACAATACTGTATAAACCCAAAGCCCAAGTGCTATGTCTGCACTCAGCTTTGATATATAAGGCACATATCTGTAGACTCCAATGAAGCTGTAGCAATGTCTACTGGTAAAGAATTTAATCTGTAAGAGAAAACCAGTATTTCCCTTCCAAAAAGCTGAAGTAAAGTCAGTTCAAATTATGGAACCCCAAACCTACTGAAATCTTCTTGCAATTTCTTCAGTCTTGCATGGTGACTCTGATTTTTGCCTATATTTGTAGAGAAACTAGACATGAAGATAGCACACCTAACAGTTTTTTCTTTCTCTGCACTTCCAGGTTGCTTGTAAGGCTGCTGTGGCATTCTTCCAGTTCAGTATTTTAGCCAATTTCTTCTGGCTTCTGATTGAAGGGATATACCTTCAAACGTTGCTTCTGCTGACCTTTGTTTCCAACAAGCAGTATGTGTGGTGGTTCATATTTACTGGCTGGGGTCAGTATTCTTTTCTTCTTTGTGTTATTTAACATTTATGCTTACTTTCAGAACTGGATAAAATAGGTGTCTTGAGATAAAATATGCCTGTCAAAGGTGCCTCTTCTCTGAGGAAAGTTGTCCATTCATCCAATACTGCTACACCAAAACCACACTATTAGATTGTCTTTCTTACCCTGTTAGCTATTTACAACACAAATCACAGTGGTGATTGATCCAGACCTCAAGACAATGAGTAATGTGGTTAGATGACATCCTAGTACCACTTTGCCTTTCTCCACTGACCAAAGAAGCTTGGGTGACTAGCTTGAAGTTTGTATTTTGCTTTTAGTAAGCAGAATTAGATAGATTAATCTTAAATCATGTAGGTCCAGGCCTAGGAATCACACTATTCTGTTTTTTTCAGACCTCCTGGCTATAAGGAATCATTTGAGTTTATACAGCAATTTAAATTATCTCTGATTGTCTGAATAGGAATGTGTAATAGATAAAGTTTCTTTCATCGCAAAGAGTTGTTTGTTGTGACTCTCAGATATTTCTGTGCCTCACCTTGTCTGCCCGAAAATAGAGGCACCCAAATTGAGTAGTTACAATGACTTTTTTGGCTTAGCAATGAAATCCAAATTATCCTGAAGTAAATACTAATTTATCCCTTGTCTTCAGATTCTTAGATTTTATGTAATTAACTTTTCTGGAGCTCTTCCAGATATGGTTGTTTGAAATGAGACACTTAAACCTTGATTAATTATGGCTTACTTGAGATAACAAAGGAAACAGCTAAATTAATAATGTAGTAATTCTCATCTCCTTCTATAATCAATGGCAAGTGAGAGACATCTCAGGGGGAACTCAGATCTTAGGTGATATGAATGTAAATATTTCTCTTGATTAATTAAAAGGGCAATTTGTATTGAGTATGGTCTCAGCTTAAAGGACCTCAACAAAGAGCTAAAATTTGGAAGGATAACTTCTGGGCGTTTCCTACAGATCTCAAATGATATTTAGAAAGATATTACCTATATTTCTATAGATTTATCACTAAAAATGCCACCTGCTTCAGATTAGAGTCCCTTTTGTGGCAGCTTTGAAAGTCACTTAGTCTTTGGAAATTCAATTCCACAGAAGGAGAGCAAAAGCAATTTCTAGTTTATAGGTCTTCTTTAAAAATTCAGTCATAAATATAGAAGGACAGAAGGATAAGCAGTAATAAAGTGAGGCTAGAAATCACTGGTTCCTGGATTTATCTTAATTTTCATAGAATTCTTATCAACTGATGGGTCTAGAATGATTAATAGATGTTTCTTAGGACAGAAGTGTGAACTCTTTGAGCTAGTGTACAAAGAGTTGTTTGCTGGGCAGAATTCACAAGATGAAAGAACTCCAGCTAAATAGGCAGTTCCTCCAGTTTCACAAGTGCCTATAATTCATATCCAAACCTTCAAGAAATTCTTAGCATTGATTTTTGAAAATGCAGTTTCACAACATCCCAGACTCTCCTTTATTATGATTTCATTCTCCTGCCCTTTTACTCCTTTTATTTTTCTTACCCTGAACTGCAAATTAAGTTATTTCATGAAGTTATTTAAAATTGTCTGAGCCAGCATTTGACATTTAATGTACATCCAACCTGCTGCACCGTGAACCTACTTGAAAGAAGGTTTCCATGGGACATGGTATTAAAAACAATTGTTGTGTTCCATGTTGATTTGTCCAGGAGCTCCTACTGCTGTCATGTTTGCTTGGGTCCTCACAAGAATCCATCAGCAAAATACTGGGTAAGTCAGAGCTTGGATAAGAAAGACAAGGACATCCTATTTTGTTGGTGTTCTGTTGTTCTGGTGGAGAAAAATATAGGTATTAAAAAAAAGGGAAAAAACAAGTTCCAGATCTATGTCTCTGATCTTTACACTTCATATGCAAGTGAGAAAATAGTTCCAAGTCTTTTGATTTTGATGTCCATATATAGGGTAATAAAACCTGTAAATATCATGATAACTATTGAAATTGCATTTAGTTCCCTAACAGCCAGTCCTTGAAATAATTATATTTTAAGAAAATCACTGCTTCTGTATAAAATCAGCCATAAATGACTAACCCTAGTCTCTTCCAACAAGAACCTCCCAAACAAACACATTATGACTTGTTAAGTGGTTTCTTCATTAATTCCCATTCAGTTATTTGAATTTTATTTCATTTTACTTAAATCTTTTAATATGAGAGCCAGATAGAAGAATTGTTTACTAAA
The DNA here is from genome assembly GCF_000695815.1 of Acanthisitta chloris. Classification (NCBI taxonomy): domain Eukaryota; kingdom Metazoa; phylum Chordata; class Aves; order Passeriformes; family Acanthisittidae; genus Acanthisitta; species Acanthisitta chloris. The sequence goes on along the minus strand of NW_008692965.1, from coordinate 112,012 downwards.
AGCTGTCCTGAAGGCATTCAGCTCATCTCACATGGATAATCAGTTGGAAAAGATACTATTTTACTCTTACCTGTTCAGGACTCAGATTAATGATGTAGAGTGGTAAGGAGAGCAGGAAAGAAGCCTGAAAATATAAATGTGTTTTTCTTGACTTTGCTTTGGTTCCCTAATCTTTGCTTCTTACTGAATAAATTTCCTTTAGATTGGGCTCCATAGAAACTTTGAGAGATGTATCAGGGTACCAGTGCTGGCAGGAACATTCAGACAGTGATTTAAAGCTAAGGGTCCCTGGGTTTCCTCTTCTGTGTCAGAAATGTTTTTGTGTGTAGTAGAAAGGTCCCATGGGGCAGATAACATGACTGGTTTTGTTTGTTTTTTCAGATGTTGGGATGATGATGAGCATGGAGTGGTGTTATGGATCATCAGAGGCCCCATCCTGCTAACTGTATTGGTATGTTTTTTCATTTTACCTTGCTTATCTACATATAGATGGGTTTATCTAGTGTATTTTTAACATGAGTGCTTAGGATGCAAATTTAAGAGAAAAAAAATCCCCCTTATCCACACATTTATACCACCTAGATTTAGTGGGGGGAGCAGTATATCAGGTCTATATCTGTCATAATCCCTGTCATAAACAATGAAGGGCACAGTGGGGAATATATAGACAATGTAAGATCTGCTAGGTGCTGACAAGAAGTGCAAGACATAATATCAGACATAAAATGTAATCGAAGGATGTAGGTCTGCATTAATTCAACACATGAATTTCAAAATATCTTTATGTATAACTATATATTGGGGAAAATAATCACGATTTCTAATCATATTGATTTGATCTGGGAGCAGATCTGCACTGTTTTACAGCAGTGCAATTCCTATCACGGGGGATTTCCAGTTATTTGTATCAACTGAAGTTATGTCCTGGGTTGTAGTAAATTTACAGATTTTGTCTTGTCTTTTCAGATTAACTTTTTTATATTTATTAACGTGATCAGAATTTTAGTCCATAAATTGAAGTCTCAAGAGGGAGGAGGGAGCCATTCAAGCCACTTCATGTGAGTATTTCTGGGTCGCTTAATATTGACCTGTTCTAATCTATATAAGAAATATTTTATGGACAGGATAACAAAATGTTCTGCTACTCTTCTAATAGAGAAATTTCCAGAAGCAATAAGAGTGCAAACTTTTCACCCCAAATATCATGTCTCTTTGAGGGTGAGGTGGATATGTTGGGGACAATGAGAAAAGGAAAATATACAGTATTATAATTGCAAAAGGACCCAGCTGGAAAGTGTAAACACTAAATGTCAGGGAATGAATTCTTCTTGCTTCCAGTCCTTTCTTCACAAATGGCCAAATAAAAAAGATGCAGATTTAAATTAGATTTCCTTTAAATTCTTAGCAGGAACATGATGTTGATGTTCTGGTAAACAAACCTAGTCCTTTCTGTTACAATCCCCTTCACAATCAATGGGGATGTCCTCAGTGCAGTCAGAGGACTCTAGGGAGGTATTTACCTCATCCCATGATATGTAGATATTGCTGTTAGTTATTGCCCAGGACCTAGTGTGAACCATTGCCCTTCTGGTGTGAGCTGAAGGCCAAGCAGAACATCCCAGGACATAACCAGTGGCTCTCACACTACCATTTAAGCAATGGAATCAAGTCTTACAGACTAGATGTCCATGGACAGTTTTGGAAGTCATAGAAGCCTAGAATCCTAGAATGGTTTGGGTTGGAAGGGACCTTAAAGATCATCCAGTTCCAACCCCTCTGCCATGGGCAGGGACACATTCCACTAGCCCAGGTTGCTCAGAGCCCCATCCAGCCTGGCCTTGAACACTTCCAGGGATGGAGCAGCCACTGAGACACTTCTATGGAGGACATATATATGTAATTGAGATTAGTTTCAGGACAGAAGATCAGAGTAGTTGGCATAGTGCCTCTAGGTTTGCATGTATAGCAGGGAGAAGGATCCTTAAATGTCAATCCAGAAAACTTTGCAGGCTGATTTGTTCATCTTTGTTCACCAGAAGTTGATGGTAGGAGTGGCAGAAGTCTTTCCATAACTTCATTGGATGTATTTGCCTCCATTATAGAGCTGTCCTCTGTATTAAAATATGCTCCAGCACATAACTGCTATCACTAATTTCATATTTCTAACAGGGCATGATTCTTTAATTCTTGGTTTTCCAGGAGACTTGCTAAATCCACGTTACTTTTAATCCCTCTCTTTGGAGTGCACTACATTGTATTTGCATTTTTCCCAGAAAGCACTGCTTTGGAAGCTCGTCTTTATATTGAGCTGGGCTTGGGTTCTTTTCAGGTAAGCTGGACAAAATGTTTATCAGTCCTAAGATGCTTGGTCTGAAACACCACAGTGTCAGAAGTTTTACATTTTAGGTTGGTTATTAGAGCAGGTGTTATTAATGTGTCGAAATTCAACCCACACATTCTTTCATAGTGCTTCACAAGTTCTTCTGTTGTTTGTTCCTATATTATTTGAAATCTCACCCTACTTTTGAGTTTTGACTCAGACTTCATACTAATAATCACCAAAAATATTACAATATCTACCTTTATTGAATAACAGTGACAGGGTGCCATGAAGATCAACCAATGGATTAAGGTGAACTGACTGAAAATTATTTCACATATAATAAAAATAAGGATAAGAGGAATAGAAAAATAACTGTAACAACCTGCTCTTCCCTTACCCTTTAGGAGTAGTGAATCATGTTAGTATTTCACTGTTTATTTTGCTATAGTGGTGGTTAGAACAATAGCATGGATTTGAGAGGGCCAAGGCCTCAGTGTATTTCTAGGTGAATATGAACCCAAGACCTTCCCCAAAAGGTTGTTGGCTGAACATCATCCCGTGACAAAAAGAAAATAGTTAGTAGTAAAGACACAAACTGAGCAAGTGGTCACCCAGTTTATTCACTACTGTAAATACAGACTAGAAGAAGACAGAGGTCCTTACTACCATATTTATCCTTATTTGTAGGATACAGTAAACAGTAAGTTAGTCCTTCCTGTCTCCATACAAGGAAAATAATATACATATAATGTTGCCAGTCCAATGAGGAATTTAATTCTTTTCTGAAAACTCAATAAATAATGTCACATCACCTGAATCCCAATGGAAAAAAATTGAAAATATGCTTTTTTTTGCTTTATATTTTTCTCAAATTTTGAGTGAAGCCTGATGACCATCATTGATTCTATACCTTAAATCTTATTTTCTTGGCTTTTTTTCTCCCTACCTTTCCTGTTCTAGGGCTTTGTTGTTGCTCTTCTATATTGCTTCTCAAACTCTGAGGTGAGTAGCAAGTACTAAGATTATCAAACCCTTTAAAATTCATAGGTCTCTCTTGTTTCTAACTTTCCCCCCCTATTTTCAGAACAGATCTGTGCTTTGTTCTGCTTCTGAAAGCATGACATACCCATATCTTTTTTTTTCCCTTGATACCTTTGTTGACTTTATTTGTTTTCATACAGTTCTGACAGGAGGACACAAAATAAACTTTGAAGCAATGACCCTTTACAAATGGTTGCTCACTTTCCTGTCAGGAGACTTTTCCTCTGCGTTCTATCTCATATCTGTCATGAAGTTGACTCAGTGGAAAGTTTGTAATGCTCTTTACTTTCTTTAGGTTTATTTGACCTAGTGAGTTTTTTTCCTTTTTTCCTGTCCCTTTTCCCCTCTCCTCATTCTTTTTTCCCCTTTCCCCTTTCCCTTTTCCTCTTCCCCATTCTCCCTTTCCCTTTCTCTTTCCCTCTTTCCCTTTCCTTTTGCCTTTCCTGTTTCCTGTTTCCCCTTTCCCCTTTCCTTTCTCATTGCCCCTTTCCTTTCCCCTTCCCCCTTTCCACTAATCCTTTCCCTTTTCCAGGACAGCCTGTGCTTTCAGTAGTTTTCTTCAAAACCTTTCTTTCCTGGTTTTATAACATTGATAGCATTAGGATGAATTTCCTGTAGGACATTTTAGTGAACCTATCATTTCAAAATCTAACTAAATTTGCTGGTTCTTTCCCCAAAAGAGCAGAATGAGTGCAAATTGATGAGAAAATGTAAAAACACATCTCATTCTCAGAAAAGTGTGTGAATTAGTTGAGAACCCTTCTACTCGGCTCTCGTGAGAACCCACCTAGAATACTGCATGCAGTTCTGGTGCCCTCAACACAAGAAGGACTTGGAACTGTTGGAGCAAGTCCAGAGAAGGCCACAAAGTTGATAAGAGGACAGGCTGAAGGAGTTGGGGCTGTTCAACCTAGGGAAGAGAAGGTTGTGTGGGAACCTCATAGCAACCTTCCAGGATCTGAAGGGGCTACAAGGAAGCTGGAGAGGGACTCTGTGTTAGGAGCTGCAGTGACAGGATAAGAGGCAATGGGTACAAATTGAAAGAAAGGAAATTCAGGCTAGATATTAGGAAGACGTTTCTTCCTGGGAGGGTGGTGAGACACTGGAA
>NW_008692965.1:101568-107518 GCF_000695815.1 Acanthisitta chloris | reverse complement strand
AGGCAGTAGAAGCCCCAGCCCTGGCAGTGTTCAAAGCCAGGTTGGATGAAGCCTTGAGTAACCTGGTCTGGTGGGAGGTGTCCCTGCCCATGGCAGGGGGTTTTGGGACTAGATGATCTTCATTCCAACCCCTAAAATTCTATGAGTCTACGATTCTGAGAATGACCAACTAACAGTGCCTCAGTCTCTGCACTACCTTAAACTGGACTCTTCTCAGAGAATTGTGGGATCATTAATGTTGGAAAAGACCACCAAGTTCATCAGGTCCAGCCTTTGACTGAACACCACCTTGTCAACTAAACCATAGCCCTTAGTGCCCCATCCAGTTGTTTCTTGAACACTTCCAGGGATGGTGTCTCCACCATCACCCTGGGCAGCCCATTCCAATGCCTGACAAACCTTTCAGTGAAAAAATTCTTGCCAATGTCCAAACTGAATCTCCCCTGGTGTAGCCTGAGGCCATGTCCTCTTGTGGTGTCTCTAATTGCCTTTGAGAAGAGGCCACCCCTCACCTACAATCTCCTTTCAGGCAGCTGTAGAGAGTGATAAAGTCTCCTCTGATCCTCCTTTTCTCCAGGCTGAGCCCCCCTCAGCTCCCTCAGCCACTCCTCATACAACTTACTCTCTAGATTCTTCACAATCTTCCTTGCCTTTCTCTGGACATGCTCCAGCACCTCATAGGGATGGCTAGATGTAGATGCAATTAATCCTGCCCAAGGATGAATAATGACTAAAATATTGTTACTTAGAAAAACAATTTCTAATGGCCTTTCTAGTGCTGTTCTGAGAGTGTCTTCAAGACTAAATGTAAATACAGAATGCTCTACTTCCCACCTGCCTTCTGTATGCATAGATTCCCTGCCAACAGCCTTTTAATAGCTTGCATACTGTATCTTACAACACACAAATCCAGTAGGTGTTAAGAAAGGGACAAGCAGAGCGTGATCTCTGGCCCCAAGATTGATTTAACTTGGCTTGTGTCCATGCTGCTTAGGGATAACTGCTTCTGGAACAGCTTGGCCACTCATTACCACTTGGCAGTGCATCTGTTATCATGAAAATATAATTATTATTTTCTCTGTGTGTATGTTACTTCAGTTTTAAATATCTGGAACAATGTGAGAGACTGTGCTGCTGCCAAAGAAGGTGTTATCTGTATGGAATGAAACTGAGGGCTGGGATTGTACACTGGAGTGCTGAAGGGCCTTGAGTTTGCTGGGATAGTACTGTTATACTGGATTGGTGGAGGAAGCCTGTGCTGTCCACACTTGAAGTTGCACACAGGGGCTGATGTGTCTGTGTGGTTGACAGAGAAAATAAAGGCAGAATAGGTCCACCACAATGATAAATATTGACAGTGACTTTCAGGGAGCCTTGATAACCAAATGTACTTCTGCATGTCATCCTCTGAATTTCTAAAATTAAGTCTGTTTATTTTCAAAAATGAATAGGCACATAGTTTAAGGTCTCCTAAAGATGTGTTAAGGCTTACTCCTGACTGACTGGCATATTGTCACATTTTAACTTCAGTGCTCACTAGGCCTTAATTTTGGTTTTCTTTGTTTTTAACTCCCTTTTCTATAGGTTCAAAGTGAACTGAAAAAACAACTGTGCAAATGGCAGTATCAAGATTACCTGACCTTCACACACAAACATGGGACTTTGTCCAGAGAAAACAGTCCAGTCAACTATGTCACTCAGTTATCACTGCTTGAAAAAATCAGTCCAAAAAGGAAAACATCTATGTACCAAAATGGAGTAACTACTGTCTGAGGTTTTCTGGCAAGATGAGTTGCTGTGACATTGCAATGTACTACCTAAGAGATGGCCAACTGGATCCTTTGTGGCTTTCCATTGTGTCAAGAGGCTTTTGTGAATTCCTTGTCCTGAAGCACCTGCTTATCTCACCTAATACAGATCAGTGTCACAACCCTGGTTCTCTCTCTCCTTAAGCATTTAAAATCCACTGGTTTCATTGTGAAATCCAGATTTTGAGTTAGGGTTAATCCACAGGGTAGCACACACAAAAAATGAACCTATATTAACCACTCCCAGGCCCTGCATGTTTGTCACATCTTTGTTAGCATTCCAGTTTTTCCAGTTTTCAAGAGCACTATTCTTAATCTTCCTTTGAAAGAGTTAGTTGGTGGCCAAGCTTTGCCATAATGATTACTGATGTTTAACTAGTTATTTTGAGGTGTCTTCAGACAATTGAATGGGAATTACACACAGAAATTTGCCAAGAACCTGCCTATGGGACAGCAATCTCCTTTAAAAGAAATCTCCAGGTATTTTGAGTGACAAAAGAAAAAAAGAATGAGTTACAATATATGCTTGAGGTTTTTTTCTTCCGTGCCTGTTGAACAAAGATTAAATTAGGCCAAGGGACCCCAAACCCTTTCTTGTTCATGGGAAAATATGAAGCAGCAGATCATGTGTAAAGAAAGAAATTAGAGCAAACAGAGTGCAGTGTGCCAGCTGGGCTACCTTGTGCTCAGAATGGCTTACAGACCTACCTAGGCTTAGTGCCCAGATGCTAGTCCTTGTGGAACAGACCTTCTGCCACCATAACCTTGAGTATCTGGATCCATCAATGAAACACACAATTAAAAGTACTTTTGTGCTTTTTAGGGGACCTTCCTTTGAGGACGACACTGCTGTGATAACTGTGATTGTCTCAGTCCTGACCAAAATTTCTCAGCTCATTATCAATCCACTCAATGATGTATTTCACAGCACAGCAGTGAAGTCTAGTGAAGCTAAGTATGGCCCAGTACAACAAAGAGAACCAGTGTCCTTTTTGTGTCACTCTGGGTGACCTTCCCCTTTCTTCAGGTCTGAGTTGGACTCTACCTCAACCTCTCCAAATGTTAAGAAAGGCCACACTAGGTACACAAGTCACAGATACAGTTCCTTTCAAGACAGGACTGTTCTCAGGAGAAACTGCATCAGTCCTGGAAGCATTGCTAGAGACCATGGTCATTCATGTACATGCTGGTTTTCTGTGCACTGCAATATCAGTTTAGCTTAAAAATCATTAGTGCTGCAGACCCTCATTTTGCTCTCCTCTTGGTTAATTGCTTAAGCTAGGAGACATTTGACTTCATGGAAACCTCTTGGTTGATTTTTAATATTAAGAGGAGAGATGAATTGTCCAGATTTCTATAAATGTGATTCAAAGCAATTCTTTATTCACATGTCCTCTCTATGATGTTATTTTGTCTATTCTGAGCTCCTTATCAATTTTTCTTCTAAAAGTAACCCATGCTCCTGTGGTGTTTAAATCTGTGGAAGAGCATAGTGATGTGAACACGTTTGTATGATGTACATCTATAAAATGAGAGTGATAATTACAGCTGTTGTGAGTTTGTAAATATTAGTTATGCCAGCTGGGATATTTCATTTGAGACTTTATAAAAAGAAAGGTTAATAATCCTGTGGATTGCAAAAGTTTCTTGGATAAAGGTTTTGTTTGGGCTGTGAAAAGGCTGCTGATGGCACACCTGAGGATATGATGGTGTGTGTGGGAGTGAGGAACATTTCAGGGATCTCTTGCTTCAGAGTAACCTGCAAAAGCAACAAAGGTTTGTCAGAAGTTGTGTCTAGGTATGCTGCATGTTCTGTGTGCAGCCACTGCCATCTCCTGGAGAATGGTGTATGCTGGGCATGCTGCTGGCCTGGCTGGATGTGTGCAGTCCAAAAAGCCAGGCAGCACTCCAAAACATTGTTCCCTGCTCACAGAGGGTACACCTGACATGAACCTCACATACAGCCTCTCCTGAGTGAGACTTAAATGGCTCCCAAAGGGCAGCTGCAATAGATCATTCAGTTATATCAGCCAGGAAAAGCTGCTTTCTCTTCCTCTAAGCCCCTGATGTCTTTTACCCAGTTTAACTCTGCAAGTGTTATTTTTAAATCCCTTTACAAACTACATGACAACTTGGAAAGATCAAAACCAACTGATTCAGCTTTTTTTTCTTGGTGTTGCAGCAAAACCAGGTTGCTAAGGTAACTGAAATTTCTCACTGTGAGTAGATTTTAACTCTGACAGTGTCAGCATATTTTTTTCAGAAAGTTTGCTTGTGTAGGCTCCAGATTAAAAGAAATCTTTCCAGCAGACAGTTTTACCTGCTTTGCCAATGTGGAGCTTCCCTGAGGCTGCCTAACGCACCCAAAGCAAGAATTATTTGAGTATCTGAAGAAGAATTCTACAATTGCAGAAAAATACAGCTGAATTCAAGGTAGTACACTCCTTGGTGTGCTGACAGACCTAGTAAATGAGTTTTTCCTCATTTAAACCAGGTGTCTGATTTTTGGAGCAAATGTGCTATAGTGTGGTATTGTGTCTTTAAGATAGTGGATACTTATACAGCACTTTTGGAGGTGCCCTTTCTTTCTTTGCCTCTTAACTATAAAAGAAACCTAAAAAAAAACCCACTTAGACTAGCTTAACTATAAAAGAAACCTAAAAAAAAAACCCACTTAGGCTAGATGTAAGCTTTATAAATGAGGCCTTTTACAGATTCCCTGTTCTACACTTGCTGATCCCCACAGTTAGTAAGACAACGACTGACCCAGCCATTCTGCACTTGGTAGAAAGGGGAGACACATCCTGTGCCCTGTCATACAGCCCTCAAAAAAGGGGCTGGGGCTGCCTCAGGTCACCTAATAAATCCATGAAATTGGGTTACCAAAGGGTATTTACGCTGACCTGAAATAGAGCAAGAATCCACATATCTGCCCAGTCCCTCTCAACTGCCAATCTGCCAATGGGCCCAAGATCCCCTTTCATCCCAGGTCCTGCCTCAGCAATGCTGTAGGATGGTGATCTCCAGCCCCAGCCTTGGCTGCTCCCTGACACATCTTCAAACATAGTTTCAATAAATAAATGTTTAATTCCCCATCAAAGGACAAGGTTCCAAATACGTGTACTTTGGCTAAACAGGGAGGGAGGATAACAGTGGAAAGAAGTAGTCTGTGTGAAGGATTCATCAGTTCATGAGGGACAGACAAAGATTATGGTAGCTGAAACAGAGGATAAAGATGGGAAATGTATCAGAAATAGGTCATTTTGCTTTGCAGTCCTCAGCTTCAGTAGTATGAATGTACCTGCTGTTTTAAAAATTAACTTTTAAGGTTTGCGTTGACTGCAAAAGAAATGAAGCCTTGAAGCATATCAGATGTTCTAGAGACCAGTCTTGTTCCATCTTTACCAATTGGCAATGCTTTTGTTTGAGGACACCAGAATTTCTTCTCCTGTTTAGATCCCTTAGAAAAAAATATGCTGGTCCCAAAAGACCTGTGGATCAAAACTCAAGAGCTACAGGAGCTATTAATTAAAGTGGAGAGTGTGTTGCATGTGTATTGGAGATATTAGACCCATAGTCATGCTTGACACTGATGCAGAGTGCTCAACACCTTCCTTGTGTAACTCCACTGGTTAATGCTGGAGGAGGAGTGTTCAGGGCCTGCTAACAGCAGAGACTTCATGACTGGTTAGTCCAGACTGACTTTGCCTAGAAGAATCCAGGGACTCCTGACCATGAGGAAGAAAGCAAACCCTTTTAGCCCAAAACCCCTTCATCCTGTTGCTTCAGGAAAAAAAAATACACTAACCTGTAACTTCACAGACAAAAAGTTCTCTTTGGTGCAATTTTATATCAGAACAGACTTATACAAAATGATAATACATTTATTGTGTCATCTACAGCAGTATACATGTTAAAAACAATTTCTCAAAACACAAAAAAGGTTAGAAAGCAGCAATTTGATACCTGTGTTTCCACCTCTTAACAAAGCTGAATAACCCCAGATCCCATTACCAATTAAACCAATTTTGACCAAAAAAGGTCAGTATTAGAACCACCAGGCCAATAACCTTGTACCTTGACACAGTCAATAGCCAAAATACATCTTTCCATCCAATAACGTTGTACTTCTCAGAGCTATA
>NW_008692965.1:86170-101546 GCF_000695815.1 Acanthisitta chloris | reverse complement strand
GGAAAGAGAATGAACACACCAAGTATTTGTTTTTACAGATTATACTGATACACAAAGGCCTCTTGAGACTTCTCTGCAAGCACAAAGTCCATTGGTAAAGGCATATGCAGAAGCCTAAGTAATTTCAGACACTGAAGAGTGTCATATCACACAGTGTCATATCACACAGTAATTCTTTACATGGATGAATTCCCCAAAAGAAAGCAAATGGGAAATTGCAATCTGAATCATAAGAAGGTGAAAGACCACGAGGTTCAAAACATTGTTCACGCTCTGCTGGTGTGTTTTCATACACAAAATACAATGTGTATTTAGCTGAACTTAGCTCTTTAGTACAGATATACAAGGAGCTTAACATCAGAGCATCATTAGTTGCTACTGCATAATCCATATCTTCCTAATTTGTTCTTAAATGCAATTCTGAACTGGTTACATGTACCTGGCTGCAAAAAGCAGAGGGTAAAATCCTAACTTTTTTTCTCACTGCATGTGCACTATGTACTATGGTTTGCTTCTGGACACTAAGTGCTGGTCATATGGACACAATCTGACAGAGAGAACAAGACTTCCTGAAAACTCTCCATGAGAGCTACTGTCTTTATCAGACATGCACTTCTCCAAAATCTGGTTGGTAATACCCACCAGAAGCCACCCTCAAGCTTTTCAAGACCATTATTTCTCAGCATGCATGAAACAGAACAACAGTGACCAGGCAAAGTTGCCAGGGAAAATTCATCTCTATCTAGACTTCCACAGTGTCAACATCTGTCTCCAATCTGGTCAGCTAGGCTTCCTGGTGGAAAGGAACAGACACTTGCAAAGTATGAATCTTCTCACCCTTGATTAGACATCAAAAATGTGTTTGATGCTTGTACTCTGAAATAGCTCATTTCTGTCTTGTGGCTACAAATGCTAAGTGGAGAAACTAGTTCAAAGGAAGTATCTTCACTATCAATGTCCAAAGTTAAGTGATGTGGGTATCTCCTTACCTGTCTGCTTAGGGACACAAGATCTTTCCCAGGACTTTAATTATGAGCCAGAATACCTAATACTCAAAGTGCTAGATGTTGAAAGGGACACATATTTCAAATAGCCCTTGATATTTAGCTCCTAAGGAAAAAAATTTAAAATGTGGCTGTGTTTTTGCATTATGCACATTTCTACAGTTGTAGACAGGAGTCCAAGGGGCACTGTCTTCACAGAATTAACAAAGTCTAGTATCTGAGTTTGGAACTGAATCCCACTCAGTGAGTTTATCTGTTTTATAGATATCCACACAGAGCTCATAGATATGACCTAGGAACTGTAGGAGATACTAATCTTGTCTGGCAGCTGGATGCCAAGCAGAATCCCATGTAGTGTCCATAAATCCTCCTGTATCTGTTCTTACCACCTTGTCTTGCTTCCCTTTAGTCCTTCCATGCTATAATAGTTCTGCTGAGGTCACATTCATTGCTCTGCAGTGTCATGTAGCAGATGATTATAAGCATAATATTAATCATATTAGACTATTATAAGTATATATTCCTCTGGAAACCTTGCCCATATGAGAAAAATTTAGACCAAAAGAAAGGCTTAATATCATGAAATCACATAATCAAATTAAGGAGGAAAGTCTTAATTTCTTGAACTTCCTAGGGTTTTTATCTGTGGGAGCCTTGGCATAAATACAAGTAAGACTAAAGCTCTTCAGGAGCCTTACAAGCATCTATTGCTATACACAAAGAATGAACTTCTTTAATCATCTTCCATGGACACTTCAGAAACAATTTCTGGGCTCTGAAGTCTGGACAGACCACAGGTTGAAAACCTCTGACATGGGCAATGGTTTCTGAAACACTATTGAAAAGCAATTTCAAATAACAAGGCAAAAAAAATCAATTATATTAATGGGGTTTGCATTGTTTTTATTGCCACTGTTTCCTAAACTCACTCTGGTTGTATTATTTTTTGTTAGAACTCTGAAATTTTTATATGTAATTTCTGTCAAGACTAGGCTGGAAAAATAATGTCAAGTTGGATATTTGTATGGTTCACAGGACAGACTTAGTAGGGATTTAGTAGTAGTGTCAGACATATGAGCACTGAAAACTCCAATCTGACCCCAATTAGTGTATTTTAGACCATTTGGATGATCATTTCCTGCACCATTTTAACTGAAGGAGTGTCCTATCCCTTTGATAGAAAAAAGCAGTGATACAGCTTCTCTTGTAAGATTATAACTAAAACCAGAAAAGTATTGGAATTATTTTTCCTTTAGATCTGCCTGAATGAAAATTGCTCAAAACCCCAAATCTCATTTATACACTTTCAAGACCAGGAGAACTTTCTCTTAGTTTTTATTGCTACTTTTTTCTTTATTCTTTCTTTTCCTGATGGTGCTCAGCATGCTGCTTCCAGGTAATTTTACTGCTATTCTTAATGGATTCACATATGTCTGTATTTGCTTCTTGCATTGTTTTTACTGCCCAAATTGAGATCTGAAACAACTGCAGTTTAATAGCATGATTATTTTTAGTCTTATCTTTCAGCTGAATGATCAAAGAAAAACCCTAGACTTATCTGAAATAAAGCTGTTTATATCTCAGGAAGAGAGAAGGAAACTGGACACTACATTAATAAGACAAGGAACTAAGTGAGCCAGGAGTTATTTCAACTTGGAATTCAAAAAAAAGTTTCTAACTGCCAAAAGTGTAAAGTTTTACAATAACTTTACAGTGGGAAGAGAAGGTGAGAAAAAGAAAGGCCCACTGAATTTAAAAGAGGAGTTGATCAGTTTAGAAGTGGGAGTAATACACTAGGAAAATAATGGCAATTACAGAGCTCCCTTCATATTCTGTATGTTCTGTTCTTGATCATGAATTACAGAGCTCCCTTCATATTCTGTAAGTATGTTTTGTTCTTGATCATTTGGGCTTTGCATATTTTTCATTAGTTTTCTTTTGTCCATGGGACTTGAGAAAAAACTTCAATCTTTAAGCTAAGCAGAGGTCCTGCATGACCCTTCCTTTGCAAGCACTGAAGCTATCAGGCTGTTCAGAAGCAGAATTTCATCCACCACTGATATGGCAATATTATGAAAAGCCACAGTTTTACAAATTGACATAGGCAAGGCAAATTATGGCAACTAATCCTTTCATCATTGCTGAAGAGGATCAGGTTCTTCCAGGTCAGGTTTTCAACAGGAGTCTAAGAAAGTCTGTCTTGTGTCCCATTCTGGTCCTCACAATTCAAAAATGATGTGGCCAGACTGGAGAGGGTCAAAAGGAGGGCCATGAAGATGACAGAGATGGAAAATTGGGTCAATGAATAAAGACTGAAGTATCTTCAGCAGGGACCTCATCACACTCTTCCAGTACTCAAAGTGTGACTACAGAGAGGAGGAAGGTTTTTTCTTCACAAGGGTCCACATGGAGAACACAAGGGGAACTAGACTGAATTCAGCAGGGACCTCATCACACTCTTCCGGTACTCAAAGTGTGACTAGAGAGAGGAGTAAGTTTTTTTCTTCACAAGGGTCCACATGGAGAACACAAGGGGAACAAGTATAAGTTGCACCAGGAGAGGTTTCATCTTGACAAGACAGAAATTGTTAGAGTGAGAACAGCTGTTCATGGGAACAACCTCCTCAGGGATGTGGTCAGCAGGGACCTCATCACACTCTTCCGGTACTCAAAGTGTGACTAGAGAGAGGAGTAAGTTTTTTTCTTCACAAGGGTCCACATGGAGAACACAAGGGGAACAAGTATAAGTTGCACCAGGAGAGGTTTCATCTTGACAAGACAGAAATTGTTAGAGTGAGAACAGCTGTTCATGGGAACAACCTCCTCAGGGATGTGGTACAGACCAGATAGTCATTCAATGTCATTTCCTGCCTTGGTTGCTCATTTTATGAACTGCTCTGCATTCCCTTCTGGAAGGTATTTCACACTTGCCATTGATGATGAAGAGTCTAGGGAGACTCATTTTGCAAATGTAGTCTCAAATTATCAGCACAGGCAGTTCATGCTCACTTCTGGTTGTAATTTAGCCTTGCAGTTGCAGACACAATCCTTTAGTTGCAATGAGAGACAGATGCTGACAAGGAGTCAGACACCAAATATGGTGTCTGAATTAACTTCCAAACTGCACCTCTTTTGCATTTCACTCTGGCCTCACCTATCTTCATCTCTGTCCCATCTCCCACCACCCCATATTAACACCTGGTTTTCAAATACAAATACTTAAATGATGCAGAAGAACTTGCATACTTTTCTTCTATGAAATAAAACTTCCCATAACTAAGCATTTGAGTTTCTTTTCCTGGACTCTAAATTCCAGATATTCTAAATGTAGGTGAAAGTAAAAATAGGTGAAGTCACCAGGCAGCAATGAAACAAGCCTTGTCCTTTACAATACAAGCTGCAGTTTTCATTTTGGGATGTTAATTGTCCTGTAGTACCAGCACTCCACATCAACAAGTCAATAATCAAACAGTGACTAGATACAGTAAATAGTCACAAAAGCTGCAGCACAGAAGGGTTTTGTATATTTACAAAAGCAAAATAAGAAAATTAGACAAGAAATACATTATGGACATGGTAGAAAAAATGGCTCAAGGAGCACTGCACACTTGTTTTTCTTTTAATTGTGTTTAATAACACAGCTGTTCTAGCTCCAAAAGAGATTTCACAGTGAAAAATCAAACAAAACACTGTTACACTCAGTTGATATTTACACACATGTAGAAGCAAACCACCTATTGGTTTCTTCCCTCCTGAAATAAGTAGAAACAACAGCCACTGTGGGTGGTGGCCATCGTGGTCAGCTTACATTCAACAGAAAGGTTTCTTGAGAGCTAATTTGTGCGATGGCATCAGAGTCTGGGTTAGGTAACTATATACACCTCAAGTATGATCTTTCCAGCACCACTGAGAAAGTTTGGGTGACTATGGAAAGTTACATCTGCAAGTGCATCAACACTTCAAATAAATCCTAATAGAAGGGGAGTTGTTTGTATGATATATTATATATTTAGTATGTTGAGAGATACCATTTCTTCTAGTAAATTCAGTGCTGGTGAATGGTACCAAAGACTTCAATTTGTCCACTGAAAAAGAAACACAGTCTGCAATAGCAGAGATTTCCCCACACACACACTGCTCTCCAACTTGTCTTGCTCCTGAGCACTGGCTCAAGAAATTAAGAAGCAAGTCCAAGATTTCATGACTATTCTGTCCTTGGACTCTCTTGCTGAGACCACCAAAAATAGTAATGCTGATGTGCTAAGGCCAAATCTCAGGCCAAAGTGAAGTGGGTTTGTTCTAACAATACCTACAGTTTTCTGTACTGATTTGAATTTAGCTGAGGACCTGATCTCCAGTGTGCATGACTGGAGGGTGGTTTTGGCAATGTGGACATTTGCCCATGAGGCACTGGACTGAGATCCACCAACTCAAGTTGCAGAGCACTGTAGGACAGCCAGGAAAGCAACAGAATCCAGAAATAAGTGCAAAAAAATTTTCAACAACAACAACAAAAATAAATTACAAAATAAAGATCCAAACACATTCTTGCTCTGGACTGAAACATGGCAAAATGTCTCCAGCTAGAGGCAGTTATTTGACATCTTTCTCTCAAAGGTTCTGATTTATTAATGCTTGAAAACTGGCTATTAGCCATTCATGCAAAATATAGCTTTTGATATATTTTTTTAATATAAAAGGCTTACAGTATGGCCAATGTAATCCTTGTGAACATCCTGAAAATCTAAAGCTAATCTTATCTGCTCCTCTGACATTAGATTAAAAATTGTTCAAGGGTACATTTACCTGATAGATCTGACTTTTCCCCTTGTCTTTCTGGTCTGCAAAGTGCCTGGTTCCTTGGGAAACTTTCTAAAACAGCTTTTAGAAGCATCTAATGACAGAGGAAAGGCCAGTCTGTCAGATAAAAGTACTTCAGTGACTTTTACAGAGAGTCTGGAAGGAGAGGACAAATTCTGCTGTAAGAACAGGTAACCAGTGCTGAAGACTTGGAAAAAAAAAAGGTGCCTGGATCATATAACTCCCATTTATACTGATATTTGAGTATATACCTAGAGTATATATACATAATTAAAACTGTTTTGCTGGTCCTCTGTGCAAGGGTAGGTTTCACATGACAGGGGTGTAACCATCACACAAGAGCATGATCCTGTACCAAGCCCATGCACCTGTACCTGTGTGGCCTCAATCAACATTTCTGTCTGTTTTGAATTATTTTTACATTCATGTAGACTGCTACAGCTGAGTGCAGACTATGTCCCATGAAGCAGTGTGTAAGTGTTAAGTGCTATTATAATTAACATTTGTTTCACAACTTTCTGAGATCTTTTCTCCTTTTAAAAATAAGTAAACTAGGATTATTAAAAAAAACCCTTTGTTTAAAATTACATGAAAACCTCTTTTTATATAAACTAACAAAAACCAGCGAAATTAAAAGCTCACACTCAGCTGACACTACAATTCCAAGAATTTAAATTTGTTTTTTAGTTTATGTCCATGTCAACTAACACCAAAGAATAAGCCTGAAGTTTGAATTTCCTGGTTACTATTAGTTTCAGTTCCCAGCTTCACATTTAAAATGCCATTTTCACTTTTGTTTTTAATATATGCATACACATACACACATATATATATTATATATATATATAAACTCAAAAATCCAAAATGAAGTGAGTGCTCGGACAGTCCTCGAAGCCTTTATGCACTGTATAAAGACTCTGAAGAATTGACATCATCGACATTGGACTGAAGTAGATATGTACCAGTCGTGGCTTTAGCTACAAGGCAAAGGTTGAAAGAACATTCTAGCTCCTCTCAAAGAAAAGCAGTAAGACCATTGGTGGTTAAACAAACAGAATATCCAAAGAGAGAGAAAACTGCAGGTGTGAGAAGTCATCCAAAATCTTTATCCTTTCTTTCCATACCATCTCATTGTTCAGTTTAGTTGCTCAGTGCTCATCAAATGCTGATAACTTTTACCTTCCAAGATGATTGTGCCAGATCCTTCTTGTGCCTCCTGCTCTGTCAGAGAAGAGTCAACACACAGAAGTCAATCAGGTTACAGAGGCACCATGCTCTGTGTGACAGCACCACCCAAAACCCACCAATGCTACATCTGGCCACAGATGCAGAGGGTTCAGTGTCATCTGGAGAGAAAGGCCATCCTGGAACTGACTTTTGCTCTTAAGGTGGGAGGAAGGTTACAGTTTTTTTTGTTATTCAAAGAATCCAAACAGTCAATCTATCAATCAATGCCAAAAATATAGATATATCTCAACTGCATGGCCCTTTTAGAAAATTCACAGCTTAGCTAAGACATAAAGCATTCTCAGAAGTGTCCCTGGGTACAGAAAAAGACAGCAGATCCCATCGCTCTGGCCCGAAGTTCCTGCACTGATATGCAGTTTCACATCGACACAGCTTTCTTTAAGTCCATCGGGAATGTCTGACTTAACCAACTGTGAACTTAATTTTCTGGAGTTCTTTCTGAATTGGCTGGTTTGATTAACCCAAGCATGTTAGCTCCATCCTAAGACTCAGAAGAGAAACACTGCAGAAATTCATGTGCCAAAAGACAGGGACAGGCTAAGACATGTTTGAGTAGGAAAAAAATATAGGCAACTCCAACCCAAAACGGAAACCAAGTGGAAAAATGACAAAGATCATGTCCATTCACAGACTAGTATCAGTTTGGCAACCAAGGATCACAACTGCACAGCAATCACTTGTTAATTTGGACTGACAACGGATTACTTGCAGATGCTCTGAAATGAGGATTGTTGAGTGTGTGGGCTTGGCCTCTTGTTTGTCTCTTAAACATTCTCCATTGATGGCCTTGAGTACAGTTGGGTATTTACAGTGATTGTTAAAAAGAGATATATACACATTTCCTTTGCTTTTTCACCTCTGGAAAGGAAAGGAAAGGAAAGGAAAGGAAAGGAAAGGAAAGGAAAGGAAAGGAAAGGAAAGGAAAGGAAAGGAAAGGAAAGGAAAGGAAAGGAAAGGAAAGGAAAGGAAAGGAAAGGAAAGGAAAGGAAAGGAAAGGAAAGGAAAGGAAAGGAAAGGAAAGGAAAGGAAAGGAAAGGAAAGGAAAGGAAAGGAAAGGAAAGGAAAGGAAAGGAAAGGAAAGGAAAGGAAAGGAAAGGAAAGGAAAGGAAAGGAAAGGAAAGGAAAGGAAAGGAAAGGAAAGGAAAGGAAAGGAAAGGAAAGGAAAGGAAAGGAAAGGAAAGGAAAGGAAAGGAAAGGAAAGGAAAGGAAAGGAAAGGAAAGGAAAGGAAAGGAAAGGAAAGGAAAGGAAAGGAAAGGAAAGGAAAAGGGAAAGGGAAAGGGAAAGGGAAAGGGAAAGGGAAAGGGAAAGGAGAGGGAGAGACCTACACCACCACCAAAACTCTGATTTCATTTTTTTTCTGTTTAAAGGGATGGTTTTTGGTTTGCTCATTGATTGATTTGCTTTCCTCAGCTGCTCATGTCGCTAGGTTCTCCGCATTTATGCTGGACATCCGAATCTGAGAGCTGCTCTTGCTCAGAATGGAGAGTTGTGTCCCCCCGTTCACTCCGCTGCTCGCTAGAGAAGGATGACGATGTTTGAAATCCACAGCAAAGTACCGGTTGACTTTCCAGCTCCTCCATTTTCTCTTTATTTCTGATTGCACCTTTAGGGAGAAACTTCAAAAGGTCATTTTTTATGTACTTAGCCGCTCGAGGACATGCTGACAACTTATCAAGATTAGAAAAAAACCCCACAATTCAACAGAACTATTTTTAAGGCTGTTATTAAATTCTTTGCTTCAGCAAAATCTGAAGTGACTTCTCCATGGCTGAAAGAGGTCCAAGCATGTAGCAGGTACTACAGCCCTGGTTCTGTGTCTCTCACTTCAGATAATTGACTGTCAGCCCAGAGGTGCATAGAAAACCTGTTCAACACTAACTTCAGCATGGAGGAAAAAAAGCTCTGTCACCATTACCAAAGACATAATAAGGAGCTAAAGAAACCAGCAACCAGAAGGTCCTGTACAGTATCAAAACAACTCGTCTCTCACCTGCCATTAATGGATGGATGTCTATTGAAAACTTTGCCTCCTGCTTTCAGATCACCTCAAAGCAGAGACCAGCTCTGGGATTTATATAACATCTGTGACACCCTCCTTTTCTTGAGAATTTTTTATAGGCACCCAGAGGAAATCACCAAGAGTCAAATCATCCCTGGTCAGAAGATCAGTCAGGAAATAAGCAAATAATTCCATAGTTTTTCTACTTTTAATTTATCACCACTTTCCTGGCAGTCCTGCTAGGTGTGCATGTGTGTATATATTGATAAGACAGGAAAGATTTAGTATAAGAAATACCATACTAGCTCAGACTAGCATTTACTCGGTCTATTATTGACAGTAGCCTGTAGTATATTTCTGAATGAAATAGTCTAAGAACAAAGCAATATGTAGAGATATTTTCCTGATATAGTTTTCCAGTCTCCAATGAGCTGCTATGTCAAAAATGTTCTCCTTGGCCTTAACAGTCATTGCTAGATTTTCCTAGACCAAAAGAATTGTCAAAAGGGATCAGCATAAGCCAAAATGCTAAACGAGTGCTTCAACTATATGGACAAAAACTACAGGGAGGAAAAATCCAACTGGAAAACTTGCATTCTCCTTCTTGTACCTCTAAATTCTTATTTTGGTTAAAGTGTGCATAGTTATAGATTAGATAGTTATAGATAGATTACAGAGAGAAAAATTCTGTGTAGAAGGAAAATAGTGTTTTCATCTTGAACTGTGTAATATATCAAAGGTGAACCCTTTCTTGTACTGAGAAATTTAGCAGAGGCACAAGATATTCTCTAGTCACCATTTTCTAATGTCTTGATAGGTAGAATTGGTTTAATTAATCTGGTTATGTTGGTCTGGCAAAGAACCATCATCCCACACTCATTCCAAGGGGTTTCAGGAAATGTGACACACTGTGCATGTTACCTTGGAAGGTGCTTATCTCCAGGTTGGTTTTAGACAAGAACGTTTGGCTATTCTTTTCAGCCTTATGAAAGATAATAGATGAAACAACAGTTGTAGGTGGGAAAGGTGGATATCCAGTAATGACAGCGGGTGAAGTATGAATACAGCCACTAATTCCAGCATGGAATGATCCAGATCTCACCTTCTGAACTACTTGGACTGAGGTATGAATAATGCTTTCATAGCCCTATGGGTCCTTTAAGAGTCACCTTGACTCAGCCCATGAGCAGAGATGACCTATAAGTTTATTTGATGAGCTTGGAGCTTGTTACAGTTATCTGAGAAAGAATCAGCTGTATCAAGGAGTTTCAGCCTTCTGTACTAGAGAACAGGATGTATGTGAACAAGCAAAGAGCATCTGGTGCACTAGAAGTGATCTCAGCCTCTGAAAAAAAAAAGGATGTGATTTGGCTGTTGGACTGCACAACAAATGTGTCTCAGAGGAGGAGAGAATGGATGAACTGTAGATCTTTTTCTTTAGGCAGCCTTGAGGAGGAAACCTTTTTCCATTAATTCAGAAAATAATTACCTCAGGTATTCAGTCTGACAAACAAAGGCAGGGGAATTTCAGTTTGCAGATCAGAACAGGTGAATCAGAAAACCCCCAAATGTGGGAAGCTGACACTGGCAGCAGCAGCAGCAGTTGCCATGTACTGAGAGGAGTGTGAGGTTTGCAAGATACTCACAGGGTGTCTGAGGGAGTTTCTGAGCATCTGACACCCTGTGCTGTGTGTATATAGGGAGCAGCTGGAAGGTGGCAGGTCTTAAGAGAGGAGTGGATAACAGTTGGGTGGTGCCAGCAAGAGAGGTCAAGGACTGAATAGCCATGAAATCCTGGACTTCAGAAAAGAGTTTGACACTGTTTCCCACAGCTGTTTCCTAGGCAAGCTGGCAAGATACAGAATGGGTGGGTGATCTGCAAGATTGGAAGGAGGCCACACTCAGAGGGTGGTGAACAATGTTTTTACTGAGGCTAGCAGCCTATCACTAGTGGGGTCCTCCAGGTGTTGATGTTGGACCCCACACTGTTCAATACAGAATCATAAAATTGTTTCAGTTCGAAAAGACCTTAAATATCATCTCATTCTAACCTGTCTGCCATGGACAGGGACATCTTTCACTAGATCAGGCTGTTCAGGGCCTCATCCAACCTGGCCTTGAGCACTTCCAGGGATGGGTCAGCCACAGGTTCTCTGGGCAACCTGTACCAGTGCTTCACTATCTTCATAACAGTGTTGATGATGGAATTGAAAGCACCCTCACCAGTCTGGCTGATAACACCAAACTGGGTGCTGTGCTGGACATGTGAGAAGAAAGAGTCATCTTGTGGAGGGAACTGAACAGGCTGGAAGAGTGGTATGAAGTTTAACAAAGACAAATGTGAAGTTCTGCACCTGGGATGACATTACCAGAGAGACCAGTACAGCCCCTACCTCTGTTACGGTGTGTTATTCTGAGCCACCATCTCTGGCTAGGCCAATATTTTGATTAATAAAGACATCACATATCCTCTTTTTTGTTCCTGAGAATTGTGAGATTCAGGCTAAGATATCAGGGAGTATGGCAAATGGTGAGTTAGAATGAAGGCTTAGAATAGCAGCTACTCCCACAAGGAAAAGGGAATGGCAATGATGGGTGAGGGACGTTATATATTAGAAGTCTTACCTCTCCGTTCAAGAAGCAATAGAGAACAGCAACAACAAAACCCTAGGGAAATGGGAGAGAAAAAAAAAAGCAATTCAAATCCTGAAGGAATGACACAAAATAGTTGGAGGTAACAAAAGCAAACAAGCAAAAGCAAAATCCTCAGATACAAAACACACATAAATGAACAAAGACACACTCTGAGAATTGTGCATGCAAAGTAGTTATACAGAATAGAGATTTCATTCTAAGAAAACCAGAATTCACTGTATAATCACCTGGAAGGATCCCAGTCCCAATTCAAACACTAGTCTCTCTCTCTTACTGACATTTTCAGGAGAAAAGGCAAACACCGTGTAGTGAATTCCAAACAAGGGGATCAGCAGCAGTGTAGAACGAGCCAGTCTCCTGTTATAATAGAGTGAGAAAACTTTAATGCAGCCTTGTAATAAACAACTTGTGCTTTAATTTAAGAAGAAAACACAGAAAATATTTTGCTGACTGACTTTTGGGAAATACATACAGTGCAGAATTGTACAAACAAATATACAACATTCCCATTGGTTCCCAAAGAGTGATTTCACACACACTGTAGTTTGCTCCCACTTCTTCACACAGCTACTATAATAGCACATTAATAATGCTTAATGCTCTGTACTGTTATTTCAATTTGCTTTATTATAAGCAGGAATTTTTTCCTACCATGCCAAAAATGTGGAGGGGATTCTTGCTAAGGGATTCAGACTGCTACCATAGCACAGTTATAAACCTCTCACCCAATTGCTTAATCCCAGTGGAGTCTTTGAAATCAAATTTTTGTCTGTTGATTGTTGTGTGTGTGTGAATTTATTTCTGCACAGCAAAAAAAATTCCCAAACAACCATACAAACAAAGCTAAAGGAACAACAGCCATACAAAATGCTAAAAAAAATTTGTATGTTCTTGCTCATACTCATGACTATTCCTCAAGGTCTTGATTTTAGTCTCATTTATACTGTTGGAAACCTAAGTGCAATTCTACTGTTTAACTAATTTCCATTACTTCAGAATAAAGAGGTTTCAGAGAGAAATCAAGCTCAGTAGATATAAACAACAGGGCTGAAAATGAATGTGTATACCTGTAAGCACTTCACTGGTGAAATTCCCCAAAAACAGGGGCCCAGCCAAGACTTGTGTGTATTTTGGTCAGTGTCATTTGCTGATTGAGCAGCAAAAAAAAGACCAAAGAGAAAGTAAATGTTGATCTGAAAATAAGGCAAGTGCTTTATTAAAAACCATGTGACCTAAAGTAACCTCCAGGACATTTTTAAATGGGAAGAATATTGTTGATTGCATATAAGTAAGTTAAAAAAGTAGATGGAGGACAAAGGAGGGTAAAAAGCCATAAAGATTATGGGAAGAACTGCGTATTTTAAATTCAAATACTTTAAATTCAAATATTCACTTTGCTCTTATCTATAGGTATATTGCAGACACATTTGAATTTGTTAATCCATGCTCAACAATAACCCAAAAATGATGTGTTTGTTTTACTGGCAGTGAAGACATAATTAATACATCTCCAAGAATTCTGTGAGCACAGCTGTTATCTCCAAAACTGAACAGGAAATGGGACACCAGGGCATTGCTGGTGGCTTTCAGACAGACTTTGTGCACCAACAGTGATAAATCCATCACGACTCTTGCCTCAAGACTGTACTAAACACACAAGTCCTAAGACTGATGGCCTCCAAGTCTCATGTCTTGGTGAAAGACCCCACAAACCAGAGAACACAGTTCTTGTCAGTTAGCAAGTTAGACACTGGTCAAAAGATGTTTCAAAAAGAGAGGAACAAGCTTGGGTCAGGCTGAGGAAGATCACACAGTCTCCAAGTTTGGTGATGTCCAGGAAAAGTAAGGTATTCAGGAGTGACCCAATAAAATGGACTAAAAGACCTTACAAGGTCACTTCTCAAATTTTTTCTCTATGGACATGTATTCAGGTTAATGAAAAGGAATAGAAACATTGAGAAAATGATGCAGAGGAAGTCTTTCTATGGTCAGTTTTCTGGTATTAATAATATCTCATTAATCATAAAATTATTTTGTAGGATCTTGAAACGTAATGCTGTCACCAACTTATTTGAAATGTTTTCTTCAATTCTGTCATAAAATTCAGGAAGAAAATACTTTAACTGTAAGAAGTGAGACATTTTGAAGTTTATAGTTTATTAAGATCTATAAGGAGGCTAAGATGATTTTAATGCTAGGAAAAAATTGAGAGATGCTAGTGACTGTGTGGATGATGATGAATGGATTCTTTTTTTTAAGAACATTAGGAAGAAACAGAAGATTTAAAGCATCTTGTGTGAGACTTGTAAGTTTATGCACAATGGGGAATAGAGATGCTAAAGGATACAGCAAAATTCTCCAGAGTGTAACAACCAAATATATTCATCATCTTCTCATCTCACAGTCTTTCAGACAGTCAAGAAACTTGGGGGATGGATCCAAAAGTTCTGAGGATAATAATTGTTCAGTTGGGCTTAAACTATCTGTTTAGAAGATAATGTTCTCCAAAAGGTCTAGCAAAAGCCTTGCTTGCATTTCAACAGGTAGAGCAAAGTCTTAAGGTTATTTAAAAAAAAAAAAAAAGTCATATTTCAGCTTTTCTTGAGGCTCACATTCTGGGTTTAAGGTGTTATTTTCCTTAAAAACAGTTTAAACATCAGATTTTCTTCAATAGCATGGCTCTGAAAATGGAGTTTCCATGAAGTGTTAGTGCAAAGAGACACAGATAAAGGTGTCCTCTGTATTTTTCACTCCTCTATTGAATTATGGAAAGATAGCTTAATACTAAAAGGAATAATAAGTAGGAAGGTTTCCTAACTTTGACTGAAGCAAACATGGTTTTATTTTTTTATTGCACATCCACACTTACTAAGGAGACTGCTGAAGTGTCTATGGATATTACATAGGACAAAACTCAGCATGAACTGGAAATGAAAATGCACATCACATTGCATTGCTGAATAAAATTTCCAGTGATTTCTATTGAATATTTCAGTGTTATTCTATTCCACATTTTACAATAGGTTTCTAGAAGACTAATTAGTGCTGTGATCCAAACACAATAACTGTACATAAGATTAAAAAAATAATAGTTTGATCAACTGTTCAATAAAGAACAAGGACCAATGGACATTAGATGGTATAAATAGGTTCTTCCAGCTCCTGTGAATGGGATGTAATAAAGATAGATCTCTAGATTCAGAACCTGCAGATACAATGTAAGAACTGCTGAGCTGGATGTGTGATGATACCATTTGGAATAAATGAAGGAGACGATCAGAAAATCAGAATAAATGATGTAGACATCAGAGGACCTAAAGCTCCAGAAGGAATCGTGTAAAGAAATTTGGGGTTGTCATTCTTTCTTCTGTCCCTGCAAGAGAGGTGAACATGGTAGCTGAGAGGTTACTCTCACATCAGCTCAAAGTACTTGCTGGATGTGTGATGATACCATTTGGAATAAATGAAGGAGACGATCAGAAAATCAGAATAAATGATGTAGACATCAGAGGACCTAAAGCTCCAGAAGGAATCGTGTAAAGAAATTTGGGGTTGTCATTCTTTCTTCTGTCCCTGCAAGAGAGGTGAACATGGTAGCTGAGAGGTTACTCTCACATCAGCTCAAAGTACTTCCTCTGAAGATACATG
>NW_008692965.1:72005-86159 GCF_000695815.1 Acanthisitta chloris | reverse complement strand
CTGCTGGGACAGCAGCTGCCCCTGAGGGACTAATTGCAAAGCTGCATAGCTGAAAAAAAGCCATTGTCACTTACATAAGACCTGAAAGAAGACACTGTGTGCTCTTAAGCTAAGGATAAAATACAGTATAAATCTTACTCTAGCTAAGAGTTTGTTGCCTTGGTCTCAGAAGTTCTCATCACCCAACTTTTTTGAGGCAAAAGTTCACAGACTGTCCAAAGAAGCAAAAGATCTTGAAACCACAGACTCTGAAGAAACTCTGTACAGTTGTTTTGCTATTTCATCCTGACTCTCAAAAGTAAGATAATTGTCCAGTTTAAAAGCTAAATCTTAAGTGAAATACTTTGATCAACTATAAACTTTTGCAGTGAAGACAGTAAGATCTGTAGTCATGTAAAGCAACATTCATCTCAACAAGGTTTGAACATACATAATGCAGGTATCAATCATGAAATGATTAAAATAATGTCTCTAAAGTCAATGCAGAGAAAAATGTATTTTTAAGGCATATAGTTCTTACGTGCTCTAGATGCCTCTTTAAGAGATGACTCCTGTTGTAAACCTCATGGGTATGTACTGAATGCACCTATTGATGTACATATTGACTAGCTGAATGCTATGACATATCTGCAATGATGACATCTGTTTTTAGATAAATTAAATCCACACTTAAATTCCCTTTATTGTCTATGAAGAGTAAGAAGCATTTATGCACAAGGACATATCATCTGCCTCTAGGGAAGTTTTTAGCACATCCTAAGTCTATCCCTAAGTCTATCTGTTGACCACAGCAGGATCTGGACTGAGTTTGTTGCATAAATTGCTGCCCTGTAGGCTTGTGAAGTTTAGAGGAATCCAATTTCTCTGTCCAAATGTACATATTCAACATCTCAGTGAAGAATATGTGCAAAAAATAATTGTGACAATATTTCAAATAGAAGGATAAAGAGCAAACCATGAAGATATAGGATGTCATTAGCAATGAAATGCTTCACATAGGTCCTGTTTAATAAATCAAAGTATTTTATCACAAAGATGCTAAACATAGCTAACATGACTCTCAGGAACCTCAGTAACCTCCCTCACAGATACAGGTCTTTTCCAAAAGCTTCATTAAGTTTGCAGGATCACTTCCAAAAGACCCAAAGTAACACCTGAACACAGTAAATGAGCAAAGCTTTTTAATTTTCCCTTGCATAAACCACATCTTCAGACTAAGAATGTTGAAAACAGTAAAGCTTACCAAGACTTTCTTACTTTGCACACACAAAAACGGTTTAAATACCTCCTGTTTAGGCTGAACTCTTCTTGTCATTGACTAGGTAGAGGATTTCACCTTACAGAGTTAGTAGTCTCCCATCTTTCTGAAACACTGCACTTAATGTGAAATTTATTTCTCTGCAAAGGCCCAAGATGAAGTCTGTGCTGCATCAGGTTGTCGATTAAGTAGTGAACTTCCTATTTCAAAACATCTCCTCTCAAATGCAGGTCCTACTTTTACCTAGTTGCTCACAGTCTTCAGCTTCTTTTAGTGTAGAAGATTAACCTGCTGACTCTTCTTCTGTTCACTATCTGGTTTTGCACAGTGTCAAGTCTGTTGACTGATTATTTTGAGCATCTTCATTGGTCTATTTCTTAAACACATTAAGGAGTGTGAAATCACAGAGAAAAATCACTTTTGTGCTCTTTAATAGCTTAAAAAAACCCCTAAATATACAAGTAAGTTACAAAACAACCTTTTTCCCTTAATGGTGTCACAGATAATTACTAAGTAAGTATTCTTTAGCAAAATCTTGGGCTGTTGGTTCTGTGTGTCAGGACATCTCTGAGAGTGGTGATTTGCACTTATAAGACTGCTGTGAAACTCAGGAGAAAGATCATCAGGAAACGTATAATAGATTTCTGAAAGATACACATCTAAACAAAATGAGATGATGATCTTGGAGGTCTTTTCCAACCTTAATGATTCTAAGAATCTACAACAACTTGTGGGCTTCTTGTACAAGAAACAGTGAGGTGGACTATGGAAAAGTGATTAATTCACCTGTCTCTAGGCTGAATGGCATTTATTCTCCCTTCTAAACACCTCACTCTCCATAGGCAAATCTTTGATAATGACTTCAAGGTTGGACTGAACGTGACAAAATTGGAGATCTTTTCCAGTGTCAATGATTCTACGATTCTATGACTTCTGACTCGAAACAATCTATTTTGGTATCAGGTAAACCTTAGCCTTTTCCCAGCCCTGTATGTTTACTAACACAACACTCTGTTCAATGGACAAAAGGTGTTTTATACCCACTGAGAGTCTGATTGACTCAATCTTGCTCTGCCCCTGTAGTTCTACCCAGTTTTCAGGTTTTACTCTCATGATGAAGGTAATCACCTCTTTGCTGTGTAATAAAAATCAACTATTAATATTTTCTGTACAGACACTACCCAAAACCAGAAATAGCATCAGCCATAATTACAAAAATTGAAAGCAAAAATTAAAATAACCTTAAAATCCTCGATTGTGGTGCATCAGCAAAAGCACAGAACAAGAACAAAAAATTCTCCATGCAACAAGAACTAAATGAATGCTCTCTGCTTACTACCCCTCAGCTATTATCCAACCATTTAATTGCAACATGCGTCATACAAACACAGTAATGTCACAGGATTGCGTACACTTACAGGGTAATGGTTGATAGTTCTGACATCTTGCAAGAGTGCTGGTTAGCCCTCTTAGGCTTACAGTAGCATTTCTGAACGCAGCTGCTAAATATGACAAGATTAGCATTTTTTTCAGCATATTATGAACAGGCCAAGGTAGGTCACTTTCAACACATTTCATGAGACACGTCACAAAGATGGAAAGCAGACACCACAGAATGGAATTACAGCACACACCAGTTGCTTGGCTGAAGCAAAAAGAATTAAAAAAAATTAAATTGCACTGGCTGTTGCTGGAGATTGTGATGTGTTGATTCACAGACAAACCAAAAACAACAACCTGAAGGCAGGTGGGCAGCATTACGCATCCAAATACACACAACCTTTGCAGTCTGGGGTTGTACAGAGGGTAACAGAACAGTCTGTTCAATGAAAGTTAACTCCATGCTTGTGGGGAACAATCAGATAGGAACGGAAACTTGTAGGATGGAGATTAATCTAAGGAGAAGTTGGATCAGATGTCCCTATTTGCATGGATAAGTACCCACAGTAGTGTGGATCCCTTCTTTTTAGCGAAGAGTACTAATAAGGACACCAAAGTACTTTTTCACCCATCTTCCTTGCTGATGGAGAGGGACTTCAATATGGAAACTTCATGTCTGGCTGGTTATTCAGAGGTACTACTTATTTTTGTCACACACACTAAGATAGTGTGGTCACAAAAGCAGCAGGCACAAACACTGTGGACCAGGCCCGTGATCACTACATGTTGTATTCTAGAAAGAGTTACTATGGAGAATGGGATGGTTACACTTACAGCTAGCCAGAAAGAGGCTGATTTACATCAGTCACCAGGAAGGGTAATCTGAAACATGGGAAGGTATTTGGGGGAGAACTTGTAAGAGATTTTGTATCTGTTACAATGGGATGAAAACCATGAGAATTGAAAATATGGTTTCTTGTCGACTTTCAGGGTGAGATTTGTTTTGTTTGCAACACATGGTTGGTTTAGTGGGATTCACTTCAGGGAAGGTTGGATGTTTACAGTACAGATGTCTAAATAAACTGGACATCCTCAATCCCTTGAGAATCATCAGAGAGAATAAGTAGTAGAGAGAGAAACACACACTTACTGGTCAGGGTACATCTGACCTATTTTAGATGTCCACTCACGGATGGGATGATCAGCACACAAAACACCACTGAGTAACTTGACTAAATCTTCATTAATTTAAAAGGATACTATGATGATTTTTAAAGCAATTGTCTTCAAGGCAAACATCTAATTTTGTACAAACAAACCAAACTCTGTTTCTGTTGCTCTGCTAATAGGCACAGTCTAAGATCTGTGTTCCCCTAAGCACAGATGAAAGATGGAGCTTATAAAATGAACAGTAAAACAGAATAAATTGAAAACAGATTAAATTTCTTCCCACTTTTACCTCCTTTAAGTCAATTCCCATTTCTAAAGGTTTGTTTTATTACCTTTTGGGTAATCAAAGCTGACAACTGTGTTGTTATTATTAAATATTATAGTGAAAGAGGTGGAAAGAATACAGTATTGTGGCATGCACACATCCAGAAAATAGAAATAGAAATCATATTTCAACTTGTAAAATTAATTTCATTTCTTGGGTGATGCTAAGGAAGTAAATATGAAAATGACTGTTCCCTTTACAGTATCACTTCTGTGACAGATTCTTGCACCACCTCTGTTTTTCACAGAGCTGATTTGGGCATTAATTGTCAGCTAAGAGTGATCAAAAACAAGAAGGGAAGTTTTAGAGATAGTTTGCTTTTACTGTGACTGAGACTTTCAGAAGTGAGTATGGATTTTGAGTTACTTTTTTTTTTTTAATAACTTGAACTGAAACACATTTCTCAGACCAATTTTTACCACAAGAGGGCTGCTCAGCCTATGTTGAGGAGTGCTTAGGAAGGCATATTAAGGTACAGAACTTGAAAATGAAACATCTAAAAATCAATAATCACTTTTAAAACTCTTAATAATGGGGTGTTGTAGGGGTTGTGTTCTTCAGTGATATATTTAATGCAGCTGTGGTAATCTGCAAAACAATCCCAAACCATGTTTACTTTATTGCTTATGCCCTGTTTTATTTGACAGGGAATGATTTTGTTATAGGTTTTCCTAGTAAATAGACCTAATGTGATGGCATTTGGTATTTGCTAGAATTATCCAAAAAGGCAGATTTGATTTTGGAAATATTATCTAAGAATTAACTTCTGTTCCCCACCCAGTGAGGGGACATTTACACATGGGTTTGTGATGGAAAACTTTGTTAGCACTTCTTAAGAAAACATTAATATTTTAGTGCTGTTAGCATTTTTTCCTGCCACCCTTCTAATTTAGGTAGAATCATGTGACTAATGTTAGATATTGCAAAGTGTCCCAATATCTTTAAAGTATAGAATTTATAGAAGTTTTCTTTCCTTCCCTCCATCCCCCTTTTATTTTTTAAACTTTATTTATTTATCTATTTATTTATTATCATAGTAGAGACATTAGTGGAAGGAAAGGGAGAAAGAGAGAAGAGACAGAGGAGGCAGGAATTAGAAAAAAATGTGAAGGAGGTAAAAATAGACAAATATAAGAAAATTAATAGAAATGAGATTATGGATATCAGAACACTACACGGATCAGGGCAGGATCCCCAGATCTCTGTAGGCACACACAGAATGGACTTGGTCACATCTAACTATATATGTCAAAGACAAATTTAAACTGAACTATCACCTTTAAGTCACTCAATCATGGAAAGAACAGGGACTTCCAGGCTGAGCTGACCTGTGTGACAGAGGCATCTAAGACATACGGGATGCATTGTCTGACGGAGGTGCCCTGGTCTCCCAGTTTGACCATAGACGACGACTAGACTGCTTAGATTAAATACGAGACTTTAGACAGCTAAAGGCAAACAAGCTGAGTCTCACCGCATGTGTCCTGGGCATGGACTGCAGCTGCATCTGGGAGGAAGAGGAAGGGTGCTAGGGTGGAAGGGGAAAGAAAAAGTTAAAAATTCCCAGGCTTAAATGAGTGATGTATGATGTGGCTGAAGGCCACCTTATCAGACTGAACACCTTAGCGTCTGGCAAGTTAATGCAAATGAGAGAGTACACAAATTTGAGGCAAAACTAGTTGCAATTCAGTTCTAAAGGCTTTGAAGGTTTCTCAGAGGTGCTTAAGAGAAGTAAAATGAGCATGCTGATCCAGGGGAATGAAGTTATGCTGTATTATCCAGGCCATGGATATCCATAATGAAAATGATCAGAGTTCTGAGTTCAGGTCTCTTACACCACACAGGGAATGACAGAATTTGTGGGTTGTCTCTGAATATGCTGAAGGGGAATCCTTTGGGAAATGCAATAAAGGTAAAGCTCGAATCATGCATATTAAAACTGTGCCTCATTAAGAATCTTTGTGAATCTTTGTGTACCCTGCTCAAGTAATTCTATGTAACCTCACTACAAACAGGACTGCCAACCATGTAATAGTAGGAGAAGAAATGTAGAAACAAATCAATGAAATAAAGTATTGAAAATACAGTAAAAAGTTAACCAAAGTGAAAGCAGAACGATTGTACGGAAGGGAGGGGAGAAATTTGAAAAGTGGATCCATATAATCTCTTATTTATGCTGCATACCTACTTACCCTCAGCTGATACTGCAATAGGTTGGGGAACTTCTTTCCCTTGCTACTCAATAGCTAAGGATTTCCTGAAGTTAAGCTTGTATCCTGGCCAAAACACCAACTACATTTACAAAAACCCCTGGACTTATGGATCAGATGTAAACAGGTTGGAAAACTGAACTTGTTCTGTGAGCAGAAAACAGACCCAAAAATTTCATCCTGCTACAGTGACTGAAGGTCTCATCCACTATGTGCATGTAGACTCATTCATCCCTCTCATTCAGGCACAGAAAAAGCACAGGTGCTTCTCAACAAAGTTGTCATTTAGATCCATCTCATCTAATTTTTGAAGTTAACAATATAGCTGTATGCCTTTTAACTTCTCACCACATGCCAGCTTTGCAGTCAGTGGCAAGAAACAGACCATAAAGGGAGGTTTACCTGACCTATTCTAAACATCTCGTTTAAAATGAAGTTGTACTACACATTTTATTCTCTAGACTGAGCTGATCTGTACTGACTGTGGAAGGAGGCAGCATGACTATCTTATTAAACCAGATGGATTCTGTGCTGACTTGCTAAAACTACAACCACTGTTGTACTCTTCAGGAAAAAAAAAAGTAACCTCTGTTTCTCTAGTCTTTCATTGAAAACAAATCCAAGATTCTTTGTCTTAGTACCTAGAACTGTACTTTTAACTGCTAACACCACCAGACTAACACACTGAAGCTGAATTACTGCTTGCAGATTAATGCTGTGGCTATAAATGCTTGTTTAATGAATTTGAATCTGGACTGGACCTTTTAGTCAAATAATTCTGGCCTTTGTAAAGATCTGAGGCTTGAGAATCAAACAAAAGGGTCAAAGAGAGCCACAAATAATGTCTACATTGCTCATTCTTGGCTTTGCTAGCTTTTACAGGGTGGACATACAAGGATGGAGAGAACCATTGCTATACTCAGAGACCAAATAATGGAGAGAAAAAGCTTAATATTTGTCTGTGCTCTAGAGAACAAAGCTGGTGGCAGAGAGTACAATACTTCCATCAAAAAACTGTCATTAAATGAACTGTAATTTCAAGGTTACATGTTCTGATCCTTCCTCTGTATTAATTCTGGAGATCCTGTTTTACCACGCTGGGTTATTTTTCCTGGGTCTAGAGGATTCGTGTAATGCACTATGAAGTAATTCTGATGGAGGTGCAGTAACATAACTGTAGTGTAGCAGGCAATAGAATGTTTAGTGAGAAAAATGTACCACACCAGATGAGATTCTTAAACGGGTTTGAATACAGCTTTAGTGTTTGAAATGAAGAATGTGCATACCCAAATCCAGACATAAATATCTGAGAATGTGTTTTAACTCGTCCTCAAAAGGAAACAAATGAGCAAAACCCACAGAGTATTTACTGTCACAGTCTGCCACAAGAAGTGGATTTTCAAGCATTATAGACAGGTTTTAGTCCAGCTCAGCACTGGTATAGCTATGCTGAGTTTATATAATCTGCAACTCTGAAGCTTCAGTTATAATGTTTTGACTCACCTGCCTTACAAATTATACAATATCCCTGCAGACAACAATCCAAGTTATAACCCACCTCTATAACACTCCTTAATGAAAAAAAGAGAGCACTGTCTTTGATGAAAAAGCCTGGGCTTGAAGACATTTGATCACCTAAACAACTCAAGAGTTTTCATTGGAAATATATAAGAAGAATTATTATTGGAAATCCCTCAGTAATTACACATGTGCAGCAAGTGTGGTACTGTGACTGTGATGTGAACCTTATACACAACTTTGGATTGCTCCAATCTTGAGGGAGTTTACATTTGTTTAAACCACCTTCATTGCGACTCAATATTAAGCCATTACAACATGGTGGTCTTTGAGTGTGTACTTGTACTCCATAAAGCAGGAAGAGTTTGTTCCTGGGCAATTAACCAATTACCTAGTTTCCCACACACAGTTTCTTTCATGCACAGTGTTCTTTACAAGAGCCTTACAAGAAGTTCATCCTTCCACATCAAAAAACCTTCTGCACTGTGACAACATCATCTTTCATGTTGCTTCCTTACCTCAGGCTATGTACTTGCTTGGAATACATTCTAATAACCCTTCAGATGTAAAATTAACCCCCCTGGATGTGAAGCATGCCTGTTGCTGAAGTGAGACACAGTCAATCAATGGCAAGGAGAAGCAGAGACACTGAGGGGAAACTAAACTCTTCTTGCTCTGATATGTTAGAGCCAAAACTATGAATGGTAGCAAAATCTAAATGGAGGTCCATGGATGCTGGCGTGCATCAAACTTGGATGTAACTTAAAAGCACATTTAGGATCACAGATGCCAGAATTATTCCCCATTTCCTGCAGCCTTGCATCAGCTGCTGCATGACTAGTTGCTTCAACTTCACTTTTACCTTCACACTAAGTAACTGATTCAAAGAATCAGAGTTACAAATTGATTTGGGGACAAATAAAATTTCAGATCCAACCCTTTAAGTCTAACAATGCATTCAAAACAGCAAACCTAGCTAGGAGCAATGTGGGAGGGAAAGGGAAAACAGCCAGAATGGTCTGATGTGGATGCCTCGAAGTTAACTCTCAATTTGAAGCTTCTGAAAAATTATCTGAATCTCTAAACTCATTATCTTTCCCAGTAAGTAAGCAAGCTACCCTGATAAAGGATACTGCACCCGAGTCTGTGGGTAAGATGCATGGCCTTGGGCACTGGATGTTCCCTATCCTGCTGATCTCCATGACAACGGAGGTTTATCAATACAGATCAAAATTAGGTTATTCACTTTGACGAAGTGCAGTGACTTCAGAAACATATTTGAGCTCTGTATCACATTTTCCTTACAAAGCTTTCCTTATTTTTGCTAATCATGAAGTTAAATATGTGATAAAATTTATAATGTTACAGTGAATTTAGGGAAGTGCAGCCAGTTCCACATTAAAGTATGAGGCTTTATACTGTGCACATTGCTGAAGTATTTGTGGTCTTTTAAAAAAGCAATGCTGGAACAATTTTAGATCTCTAGTGTTTCAGGCAGTACATGCGTAGGCAAGGACCTATATTTACACAGCACCCAACAGATGAAAGCACTTACACATAAATCCCATTGGCTTGAGCCTCTGGATGTTAGGAGTTCTGTTCCATTCCAGTTATGGCAATCAAGCCATGATGGGTTTAGGTACTAGCTTTGAAAGGCATTTAGATCTGACATTTCGAAAGATATGCCACTAACATTTCAATGGGAATTCATAAGATAATATTTAGCCTTTTTTTGTACCTAAACCTCCTCAGAAACAGCTCCTTAGGGCTGTGAGGGCTAATCCAACCCTTGATAGAACTGTTGAGAGTCCCTCAAGCTTTGCTGTTTCTTCTCAAAAATGTGGAAGTAACATTGTTATAAAGAGAACCATTTTGTTGAAAAGAACATGATACTGCTCCCTCACTAACCTGCAAACCTCTGTCATCTCTCTAGAGAAGGACCATCTATTAGTGGCTTCTCGTTTAATGTCAACATGCTATTTTCCAGTTCATGGCTTGCTCTTGTAATAGGTGGGCAAAAAACTCTGCTTTGCTCTTTTAGGGCACAACCTATGGACAAAGAACTTTGTTCTCTAAGGCTGCCAGAGATCATAGAGTCAAATGGAGATTTTAAGTCACCATTAGAGAATTCTTAAACACGAAACTCAAGCAAATTTCAACAAAAATCAGCTAGTTTATCAACCACAAAAATCAGTGCTGTAATTTTTCCTCTCTCAGTAGATCCATTGAAATCACAAAATTGCCCATGAGGATACCTTTTTAAAGACAGTCATCGTATTATGAAACACTACTGCAAAAGAGAAGATGATAGAAATCAACCTCCACTATACAAACATCACCTGTGCAGCACAAAACACGTGGCCTTGCACTCTAAAATCCACCTTCTAAGGATTCAAAATACCAAAACCAGAGCACCTTTTAACATTGCATTCATCACAGATGATCTTGTAACTACAAGAAATAAGTTTTGTGGTCTATGATTTCAAAATCAGATCTTGTCAAAGCTCTAGTAAAGTGCTTGTGTGTCATTGGAAATGGACAGAATTTCCGTTATAAATATTGATTTGCTTTTCTGGAATATCCTTCTGGCAACTGGCCCATGAAATAAACAAAACCACTTTCAAGGTGGACATAGTTTTAAGTCTAATCTCATCATCACTGTCAGAATGTAAAGGATGCCTACTGGTTGAAAGGACAGTGTTTAGGTTAGGAAGGTAGATTTGACAATCAAAGATTCATCTTCCTCTACTTGCCACAGGCACCTGAGGGATTTAGAGTTTCCTCCTTTGTGCATCATAACTTCAGCTGTTCAACAGGAATAACAGCACACAGGAACATCATAAGCACATTAAATATTCTGTGCTGTTTGGTTTTACAGCAACTGAAACCACAGCTAGTCTATAGATAGACAATCAAAGCAAAATAGGGCTTTTGATTACTTTATCTGAAAAGAAATCCCTGTGTAATTATACTTTTGCTAATTATGGTACAGCCTACATGATCTTACATTCCTGATGAGTACCCTCCATTTTTTTCCAATCCCTACTTGAAAAGATTTGGCAAAAATTAACACCCCTTTCCTCCCTCCAAAAGTTCCAAACCAAAAAGCCATCAAATCAACACCAAAAATAGTAATTTACCTCGGGCAATGTGAATGAAAAGTATAGTAGTTGTGAATGAGCACATTTTTCCTAGAGCTTTAAATAAATCCATTAAGAATTAGCATTGATCCAAGTAGCAAACAGCTACTCTCCTAGCACTGCTTAGAAACAAGATCTAGGTCCTTGCTGATCATGTACTGACACCAAATGATCATCATCTATGTTTGCCATTGTATTTTCATGTGATAGAAAAGGATTAACCCAGGGACACAAGTTCTTTTTGTTCCTGGGTTAGTGGACATCTCAGCACTCAGCTGAGAATACCTGGGGTTCAGAAGTTCAAGTGCCATACTACAGAGTACACTGTTCATCCAACATCTGCCATTTTCTTGTCAAAAATGAGACTTTTGGCATGAAGACCCTGTTGGTAATTATTAACACTGGCAGTCTGAGCACTTGCAGCAAGACAAAGCGGTAGCAGAATGAATCACTGAGTGTCCAGTGACTTTGGAGGTGAACTGTAGAGGAGTGTTGTTTACCAAAACATCTGTGTTACAACATTGCTTTTCCTGCCCTAACCCTTTAGGTTGCACCATAGGTAAAATCATACCTACCTATGATATATGCCATGATTCTCCTTTCTTTCCAGCAAGATGCTGATTGGAGGAATGACGTAGACCTGAATTAGCTAGATATATGTGGGGTTTGTTTTCTTTTCATTAACTTTTCAACATGGGACACAAAATTTATGAAGAATCTGTTAAAGCAAAAGCAGAAACAAGCTTCCCCCTCCCAAATTATACTAGTCATGATAAACTGGAAATAGTAATAAAATAAAAAGGAGATTTTTCAGTTAAATATGCTTGATCCTTAAAAATGAATGAATAAGAAAAGCCTTGATAGAAATGTGTGGGTCTTTTTAATCTTATTTCAGCATGCATCTCCTTCATGCACACCTATCAACTATTGTAGTGGTTTATGGTAGTGATGCTGTTCAATGATCTCTGTATAGTGAATCTTTCAGCAATGCAGCAATGCTTGTGAAAATAATAGCATGGATTTAAGCTATGTGTAGGCATTTCTATAAAAATATGGCTTTTTGGGGGGTGAATGTACTCTCTCTACAACAACTTGACCCAACTCAGGATGTCTGAAAGCAGACTCTGACATACCAGCTTATCACTGAATTTTTCACAGTAAAAACAGTGAAGCCCTGACTGATCAGTTTATTATCCATTTCCTAAAATTCCAGACAAGAAAGTGCTGTATGAAAACCCATGAAAAGTGGGATTCTGATGTGACACCCTGTGTGCTGAACCAGCCATAACAGGGTTGGGAATGTGTGCTTGCATGCACATGGGATTCATGAACTTCCATTGTGGTGCTACTTGGCTTTCAGCATATGGTGTAACACTGTTCCTGAATAACCTACTACTGCTTCTAAATATTTAAAAACTGTACAATTGGAGATGATTGCTAAAAAATCAGGTGGTTCTTTCTGGTCGGAAGAATGTTAAATAAAATCTAAGTGATTAGAAAATACAGGTACTAATTCAAGACATGGTCTTCTGTTTTATAGGATTAACTATGATGTGTCACAACTATGATGTGACCTTAAACTGAAAGAAAGGAGGTTTAGATTGCATATTAGGAAGAAATTCTTGACCATGAGGGAGGTGAGGCACTGGCACAGGTTGCCCATAGAAGCTGTAGCTGCCCCAGCACTGGAAGTGTTCCAGGCTAGGTTGGATGGGGCTTGGAGCAACCTGGGCTAGTGGAAGGTGTCCCTGCCCATGGCAGGAGGTTTGAACTAGATGATCTTTAAGGTCCCTTCCAACCCAAATCATCCTATGATTCTGTGTCCGTAGTCATGGCACATTACTACTGTTTATGCAGTTCATTCATTCACTAGATGGGGCAAGGAATCTCTCTGAACTATACTGATAGTTGTCTTAATTACTTTAGGACTACAATCAATATCACTTCATGCTTTCCCAGCACGAGGGTCTCAGAACTTCTCACTCAGATAAAAATCTATTGCATGTGCATTACTGATCTTGCTTTGGTTGGATGCTTCATTTGGCAGAATTATGCAGGACTACACAAGACAAATTGAAACCAGACATAGTTCAAGAAAATATTATTTCTTTGACTGTTCAGTCCTTGATCTAAGAAGTAACTAATTATTATGATGACTATTGGGAAGAGGTATGAAAAGTTTTTAGGAAGAAATCCAACCAAACAACCATGCAATTAAAATTATCA
The DNA here is from genome assembly GCF_000695815.1 of Acanthisitta chloris. Classification (NCBI taxonomy): domain Eukaryota; kingdom Metazoa; phylum Chordata; class Aves; order Passeriformes; family Acanthisittidae; genus Acanthisitta; species Acanthisitta chloris. The sequence goes on along the minus strand of NW_008692965.1, from coordinate 72,932 downwards.
TTAAAATGGTGTCTTCTATTTCCTTTTGAATCCCTACCTCAGTTGCTTAGCTATTTTTGATGAATCTAGCCCCCAATCATTTCAGCCATGAGGAAGAGTTTCTATCTAAAACACTAGTGAAAAAAAGATGGAGTTACTGTTCTCTCAGAACCTGACCAGCTCTTGAGCCCTTCAGTCTGCAATGGGATCAGCAGCATGTAGGCAGCTCTGAGGGGGAACTAAATGCATGAAGAAAGGTCAATTAGGCATGAGACTGGTAATGAATGACTGAGCATACAAGCTGATAAAAATGGAAGTTTCTAATCACTGAAGCATTTGACCGATGCAGAAAATTGTTAGGAATCAGCTACAAGCTTCCAAGTTTTTGGCAGCGTAAGGCCAGAGCTGTTACATACAATGATCATCAGGTTGTTTCGAGAGAAGACTGATTTTTTATGGGAGTAAAGCACTCATAATGGGCTGCAAATGATACATATGATTGTTTGATTTTTTTTTCCAGCAAGCCTTAACATTCTCCAGTGGCTACAGTACATTAATTAAGCCTCAATTCCCCAGTAGAGCTCTATTCTGCTATGGTCTTGTCATAGCTCACAGCTAACTTCACTAGTGGGAGATTTTAATAATGAACACACAGCGGTAGCAATATATAATTAATCTTTGAATTTAAGCCCATCTACAAGGCTTTTAAAGTCAAATACAGGCTTAAGTGCTTTGCAGAACCATGACCATAGTCTCTATAAAGTAGAACTGGAGGAAGATTTTCCTTACAAAAATAATCTTTAAATGGGCCTGAAGCTAAACATGTACCACACATATAAGAAGAAAATAAATCCTATTCAAAGTCAGTATTCAAGTTCTTGGGGTCTTTTGTTTTCTTTTTTGATGATGGATGTCCCAACTGGCTAAAAGTCTATTCCAAAAAATGGA
>NW_008692965.1:63121-71985 GCF_000695815.1 Acanthisitta chloris | reverse complement strand
TTCCTGCTGTACATACCACGTGATATTACCTTCAGGAATAAGCTAAATATCTTTCCTAAATCACAACTCACCTGTCTCATGTACTGAAGGGAAAGCACTTATATATGCTGTGGAATAAAGATCTGGATGGAGAATATGGCCTGATGGAATGACATTTAATAGTTTGAAACAGCAAAAAAAGGGCATGGAAAATGCTTAATATGGGCTACAATCTAAATGCCACAGAGATTTCAATATGGTGACAGAAGCAGACTGTGAGCTATCTATTTTCTTCCTTAAAACTGTCTTTTTACAGGGTATGTGTGCACAAATATTGACTCTGTCTGGTGTATATCTGCACAGAATTATTAATTTCATTCCTTTTTATCATTCCTGTGTGACTTTTCTGTTGTCAGTCTGTTTGGATAAACAACACTCCACTCCATACCACATACATCAATGCAAGATCAATTTTTACACACCCAGTTAGAAAGTTGCAAAAAAATATGAAAAATAATGGCAGCGAATGAAACAGAAAATATGATGTTTTCTCTTGGTTTTGGTGGCTAACTATACACATAGGAAAAACATCAGTAAAACCCAGTCACCATATTGATCCAAGATGACAAGGATGTTTGGTAATCTAGTTAAATCACTGGAGTCCATGGCATGCTTTGCTTCATAGGTGAGAGATGTGCAGCAGACATCAAACATGCACTTAACAGGTCAGAATCAGAACGAGCTCTGCACATCTTGGCTGCTAATTGCAATCTAAGACTCAGTGGATGACTTCCCAGCAGCACATCCATGGGAAGTCTTCATGCAAGCCCTAGGCAAATCATGCATCCAGTTAACCTAGTCACTAAACTCTCTCCTGAGTTTTCTTTCTCAGATATATCCACCTGCAGAATGAATTTAAAGAATCATTTTTTGGCTGTAGAAACATAATTTAGGGCAAGCTTCAAGGGCAGTACTTTCAGTAAATGGATGTCTGACTACAGACATGAAAAAGTGGTGCAGAAAATATTATCACTTCATGGAAATGTAAACTAGACAATGGTGGGGGAAAGAAAAATAGGCAGCTGGATAATGTATTTTTCCCTGAAAATTGTCATTTTGGTGGATGACATCACTACACTAAGCCTGTAGTTGAAACTAATTGCTGGATAATTTTATTTTCTAAAAAAAATATAAGGATCCCCTACTTTACCTTAACAACTTTTAGCTCTATTTAAGATTTTCATGATTTGCCCATTTTCATCAGGAATTTACTACTAACTCAACTACTCTTCCCTATGCTTATGAGTGCTAGAAATCACTAAAGCTCACACAAAAAAATTGCAAAATCAAATATGTATGGTGTTTGGGCTGAGAAGCCAACACCAAATGTGCTGCCACATATCCTAGGTATTCCAAATGATTATCTTCATATGGCAAATGACTACAGGCACTCAAAATGAGAATGATGACCATCTCTAATGGCCAACCTCTGTCCTCTAAAGATGTGGAAGTTAGCAAAAAGGATGTCAGCTTAAAAGAATGTAAATTCCAAAGCCATAAACTTCTAAAGGAAAATTTTAGGATTTGTGTGCATTGGAAAACAATTTTAGGGGTGTAGGGGAATTGTTTGGCTTAAGTGGAATGCTTTTAAGGTTACAAGAAACATGAACATAAGCAACTTTAGGAGATCTTCCTAAATTAGAATTCAGTCCAAAGTTAATGAAATCTTTGCATCAAATCTCAATGATTTCAGTGAACTTTGGACCAAATCCCAGGAATATATGAAGCACAGCAGACTGCCCCATGACTGTAACAGTAATATTTATAGGTGGTCAGTCTGTTAATTTCCAGATAACTGACCTGTAAAAAAAGTTAGTTTTGGTTTGATTTTTTTTTTTAATCTTGTATTTATGCTTAGTTTCTAGGCCTTTTTAAAGAAAGGTGAAAGCTGGCATAAAAATGTACTTTTGCAGCTGATGGATTGAAAAAAATAAAAGTAAAAATCAACAAAAGCAATTTAACAGTCCCTGTGACTCTTTTTGAAAATCAACTTAATTCAGCTGAGGTGTCTTTTTTTTACGTTGTCTTTTTTTTTTTTCCTATGTGTATATTAGGAATATAATTTGATTACTGCTTTATTTGTACTTACAAATAAATGCTGGATTCATTGCCCCCGATATCAGGTGACTGGAGTTTTTGGACAAGGATCACAATTATGCCAATAAAAAGCACAAAGTTTACCTGGGGGGGAAAAAAGGAAAAAATTTATTACTATAACTTATTTTTTTCAAGTATGAGAATGAGACATTCCCAGTGACTTGCTGGCTGCAATCCTTAATACTTCTCCAAACTGCAGCATAGAAGTTTTATTGCATTAGGAATAACGGGGTAAGTTTACAAGGGTCTTATCACCCCTTTTCCAGGCACAAAAAGCCTCTTGCTGCAGTTAAAGCGAGCCAGAATTTCTGCTGTACCAAGCACAAGAGGAGAGAAACATAAGTGGAAAGGTTTATTCATGTTCAACCAGTGCAGAGAGGAAAAAGAAAGATCCCTTCACATCAAAACCATGCAGCAAAGACCTCAACAGTAAAAGCATCTTTAACTCTCATTCTCTGACCTAAGGGTCTTCTCAGTATCTATTAGTTTTAAAAATTTGGAGAATAAAATCAGTTTATTTCAATTCTCTGGCTTGAGATTTAGCTGTCACCAACACCATAGCTTCTTAGCACCAGAAGAAAACAGTGGAAATTTAAGTTGGTCCTTTATACAATCTTTTACCCCTGCAGAAAGGCCAAGAACTTGAACTAGATGTGAGCAGAAGAATTTTCTATCACAGCTAAGGACTACAAATGGCTGGAGAAGCCCAATTATCCCTTGCTAGATGTTTGGTTCTTTAATGCCTTCAATAGAAACCAGTTATAACTAATTCCCCAAGCCAGAATGTGGTTCTTCATAGAATATGCCTGGAAAGCATGGAAATTCACATACATGGATAGCACAAAACCCTTGGGCCATTTGACCCTCTCCATCTTGATACCTTTCAGTGTTATTAGCTGAAATACCTTTAATTTATCTGAAGATTGCTGTACTTTAGAGAGCTGTCCAAATGCTTCAAGGCACCAAACCTGATAAAAACTCCTACATGCAGAAAGCTACCTGGGAATTGGATGTCTGAATTCCCACAGCAGTCAATGAAGACCTGGCCAATGCTGTCCCTGGAGTGTGGAGAGCAACTTAGCATGCCCAGTATTAGACACCCACACATGGCAAGCCAAACAGATTTACAGGTGCTATTAACTCTGTTGTCTGAGGTCTCTATTTCATTTCCTAACTGAAGGAGCCCAATGTCATTTTTAAAAATTCCCATATTCTTTTGTGGTACCAGAATATCTCCTTCTCTGGAGACATTCAAAAGCCATCTGGACACAGTAACATGTTCTTATGGATCCTGCTTGAACAGGGAGGGGGACTAGATTACTTCCAGTGGTCCCTTCCATTCTGTGATTCTGTGAAGTCTGAACAGGGTAATTTAGAACCTCTTGGTCATCCATATGTAGGTATCTAATGTCATTTGAGTCAAATCAAGACCTCCATTAACTAAAGATAGCTTAGATACTTTGTTGACAATTTAGTATCTTGCACTAAGACCACAATCCTGTTATAAAGCTAATATTGGATAAATGAATCTATGAAATTAATTCCATTCAACACAGTCCATTTTTTCTAGTCACTGACATGTAACATTGTTTTAGATGCCCTGGGTTGTCCCACTTGGCCTTAGACTGCCACCCCAAATGGCACAGGATTCCCATACACCCTATGACATGTCTGCCAGCCCCAGACAAATGTTCCACATGCTTTGAGATCTTACTTACAACATTTTGTATCTGTATTTAAGGAACTAAGTAAGTCCCTACCCACAGTCTTTGCTTGCAGACTGTGCATCATCATTTAACTTGTCTAAACCTTCAGTTTAACAATGGAGTTACAAAGCATTGTGGGTGACAAATGGTGGACATTCAGAGAAGTTGTCCACTAGTCCAGCACAGAGGGTGCAGCATTGTTTGTAAAGGTATTTGAAGCTATCTACATTGGTTATTTGCCCTCAGAAGCCTTGAGGATGTGGTTACTCCAAGTGCTACTTACCATGATCGATCCAACCACAGGACCCTTGATCACCCACCACAAGGCAGTGTTGTCATTCATGTCCCAGCAGCTGCAGTTGTTAAGGAAAGAATGGGATGGCAAGAAAAGAAAGAAAGAGAAACAGAAAGATATAACAAAGAAGTTAATACATTTACAACGATTTTAAGGGGGCAGAGAGTGGGAGATTGGGCTGGTAGCTAAATTATTTTCAGTTCTCTTTAGTTTGCCCCTGTTGTAGCTTTATTTAACAGCCTTTCCTGAACTTATCTGAAAGTAAAATAAGTAGTTTCAATGGTGCTTCTCATTAAAAAGCTTAGGTATTTTGGAAAAGGCCTTTATATGTGTTTCTGTCTACAGTACAACTGTAAACTTGTCCCTTTTTATAAAATGACAGGGATGCCTCGAAGGGTAAGAGATGGTTATTCCAAAGTTTGATGTCTCAGTTACTTTTTCAGGGTTAACAGGTATGAATGTAGATTTCTGACCCTGACATAAGGATTCTTACACATACCCAGTACACCAGGATGTACCAGAGCCTGGTTGTACTCACATATAGGAATGATTTTCAAGTCATTGGGCTGCACGTCCTACCAAGGAGCAAGGATTCATCTGAGAAGGTTCAAGTGCTGGAAAACACTTGGGGTCAGCTTATTTTTCATGCTGTTTGGAGTGAGGGACCATAAATAAAACAACATTTCTACTTCAGCATTTAAAATCTTCCTTCATGAAAAGATTCTGCAGAAGTTTATTCCACGTAGGTCCATTTGGACATCCATTTGCAGAGAAAGCTGTTTATAGGACCCATATTCATATAGGTTTTAAATGTTAACATATGTTTTTAAAACTAGAAAAACAATAATAATGAAAAAAAATCTCATTTTCCCAACCCTACTATACTATTATAATGACTATTGTATGTCATTGAGACGTGTCTTAATGATTTTGATCATTAAGAATTTGATTGTCAGTTAAAATTTTTCTTTCATTTTTCTCAACTTTCTTTCTCTGTTATTTCCCTCTGAAAACATAAAATCACAGAAAAAGAACTACTTTGTACCTGCAGTTCTGAGAAGGAGGTTTTGCCTCCCACTGGGACAAAGCCAAAAGTCTCAGCAGTGGTTGTCATGGTGCATTTGTCAGATGCCAAGAAACAATTGGAAAGAGCATACAGGAATAAAATTGCTGATCTTATGAGAGCTTAATGTAACTTCTGTGTCACTTAAATGGTTGTCTGGTAGCATCTAGGGGGAAAGTGAAAGTCTTTACTTGAAACAAAACTATATATATGTGTAAAACTGAGGAGGCAGAACTAAAATCCCATCAGCAAAGTACATGTGAGAGAGTGAGTGCATGTGAGTGCTGAGTGATGCCTGGTTCAGAAATTCCAGTGGAACTTACATTTTCAGTTGAACAATTCTTCCTGTATTTCAGTTGAACAGTATTTTACTGGATTTTCATAACCCAACAATAAGGCTGTGTGTGGTACAGCTGGTGAGAAGTGAAAAACACTAAAGGTGGGAAATGAAATTTGAAAAAAGAAAAAGACATTTTTGCTTCTGTTTGCTAAGCCTAGAAACCCCAAATCCTCCAAAATCTATGAGATTGGTGGCTGAGATTTTCAAATGCAAAGTTCCATTTCTCAGTTACCTCATTTTGGGTGCCCATTTTAAATACTTGTAAAGGGATAAAGGTCCAGAGGGAACTCTTCACACACAGTCTGGAAATCAGGCTCTCTTCAGTGATTAACAACTGTATACCTCCCAAAAAAAGCACACCAAATCACCAACTATCTTTTAAATTCTTTTAATACATTTATAAATTAGGTTCTGCGTTGTGAAAATTCCTCTTTATTTGCAGAGCTGAACCTCCTTATGCTGGACAATAAATCTAACCTGAGAGTCTACAGAGAGTTGACCAATGCTGGAGGAATCTGGGCAAATTCTAATATTCATTTAGTTGTACAAATAGATATTGATGAATGACAATTTGTCTATGTAGAAATGAGAAATTACAGTGGAAGGAATTTACCTCCTCTAGTTCCTGCCATCTGTACTGAAGACATCAATAGCTCAGCTAATTATCCCAGAATGTGGTTGGGTCAAAGAGTCACTTGAGGTTATTTTGTTGGTTTTTCTTTTCACACTGAGGTGTTTTAAATGTGTACTCTGGGGTGATATATCATCCTTTACAAATGTTTGTTCCTCTTAGACCTATTTCTCTGCTTTTATAGGATGTGTCCCCAGGAGCTCAATTTCCAACCTCTGCCTTGTAGATGTCACCAATGAATCAGATCAAGCTCACACAAAGGTTTTTTCAAAGACTATTTTGGTCCAGTCCCTGTGACATCTATAGGATGGATGTAGTAGAAGAAACACCATCTTCTCCTCAGATAAACATGGCCAGAAGGAAAAACAAGCAGTGCACAACAGAACAGTCTCTGCATTATCACCCATGAGCTGGACTGTGCAAACAGGCTCCCTAATTTCTTTCAAATGCATCACTACAGTGGACAGCAAGCAGGCAGGACTTGTTTCCAGAATGGATGAAGGGAAGGGAGCCAGTGGGCTGGGGAAGGGATGTGATCTCCATTTGAAAAGGCCAGAGGCTGATCTCTGCTACATCTCTGGTGTACATGTGGCATAATTCCATTTAATTCAGTAGCAGAGCTCTGGATAAAAAGACAGTCACATTTATCTCCACAAACCTGTCACTGACAGTGATGGAAGTCAGGAGCTGAAGTTAAGGGAGTTCTGCCAGTTCTATAAGGAGCAAGCAGGAGGGGAATCAGACTCTGAGTCTGTATTTCAGTCCATGCCTTTGTGACTGTGGTTTTCCAGTTCAGTAATTTCCACGATGTTTTCAGGCTCATGCTGGTTTCTCCCCCACCCCCAGAACAATGCTTGCTGATTTTTAAAAAGTAACCACTGAGACTCTCAGCTAGAATCTGTCTAAATGTGTTGCATGCTAAATAGCTTCTCTAAATAAAAAACAAGAAAGGGTTTAGCTTTTTTCTCTTCTTTTTTTTTTTTTTTTTTGCTTCTGCGAGACATTCTCCCTACCCACAAAATGCAAAGGCAGTTTGGACTTCTAAGAGAAATTAATGCATTTAAGACCATTGTTGTAATCATAATAATGACCCAACAGGGGTTTCTGGCTTGTTTTGCATGGAAATAAATGATTTAATTTGTCTTAATGTCAAAGTAGAACATTGGGTCAAAGCACTGGCATCCCCAGGGGAGGAAGGGCTTTATGTGCTTTCCAAAGGTAGTCTGGAAGAACAAGGATTAAGACAATCTGACAAAAAAGTGAGTCTTGTATATATTTTGGATCCAGATATCTCCAGCATAAGGCAAAATTAAATCATAAGCCTAAATCTCTTGAAAATGGGATCTGGCTACAGAATGCCTTTCACTCAGTTCTGTGTTTTCAAAGAGCTACTGATTGATTTTTGAAATTTTACACAGACTCCCTCATTTTTCTAACAATTCACCAAGTCCAAACATAGGTGTCACAAAAAAACCTTGCAAAGTTTGTATTTTCAGGGTGTACATACATGTCCACTCCTACCTGCCATTTCTGCTGCTCCATCAGACCAATCTACCAAGATATGCAGGACAATCTCTGGGAGCAGCTTTTCCTTTTGATCCTTTAGGATACAGGATATTTGCAACATTGTTCTCTACCAAAAGAGAATTTGAGTGGAACCTACCCTCTTGAATTCTTTCTGAAATTTTGTAATTTCTTTTTTTTTTTCCACACAGAAGTCAGGGTGTAAATTTTTGTCTCGACCACATTCCTCTCTCCCACTAGATTTGTGGAAAAACTCCTCCATGGGAAGATAAACTCCTAATTGCCTTGGTAAATCAAAGCTTAGTAAAACCTTGTGCAGATTTTACTCATTGCATCAGAGATATCTGCAATAATTTCTATAGCTGAGCTCATCACTTTCATCTTCCTCTGTAATCAGTCAGAAAGGAGCAGACAATTACATGTGTGATTCACCTCACAGCTCTAAGATGAGGTAAATCATATCCTGGACTCCACTAATTTAATGGAGCAGAGAATGAAAGGCCACTGAGTCAGCTACAGGTTTGTAGGGTCAGTACCTACATCTTTTAGGAATTCACCAGTGCAATAGGGGCATCGACATTGAAATGTCCCTCTACATGCAGATGACAAGAAAGTACTCGAACATTGGGCCTAAATTTCTTGTGTACAGAAATCAGTGTCAGAAATGGAAGGAGAAAGTAAGGCAAGAGGACATAGCCTCTATCTATGCCAGGGTTGGTTCAGGTTGGATATCAGGAAGAGTTTTTTCACTGACAGGGTTGTAAAGCATTGGAATGGGCTGCCCAGGGAGGTGGTGGAGTCGCCATCCCTGGAGGGGTTCAAGAAATGACTGGACACTGCACTTAGTGCTATGGTTTAGTTGACAAGGTGGTGATCTCTAAGGCAAGAGGACATAGCCTCTATCTATGCCAGGGTTGGTTCAGGTTGGATATCAGGAAGAGTTTTTTCACTGACAGGGTTGTAAAGCATTGGAATGGGCTGCCCAGGGAGGTGGTGGAGTCGCCATCCCTGGAGGGGTTCAAGAAATGACTGGACACTGCACTTAGTGCTATGGTTTAGTTGACAAGGTGGTGATCTCTCAAAGGTTGGACTATCTTGGAGGGGAGGTTTTTTCCAACCTCAATGATTCTGTGATTCTATGTCCTCTGATCACTACATTTCTGGTGCAT
>NW_008692965.1:0-63085 GCF_000695815.1 Acanthisitta chloris | reverse complement strand
TGAATGCACATGAAATTATTTCCCATGCAGCAGTACCTACCCAGTGTCATCAAAGTGAAGTCTCAGCACTGCCCAGACAGTGACACAAATTGTTGGGGTACCTGCAGTGGATAAGATGGTGATGAAATTAGCAGTCAAGACACATTTAATATTCAGCAATGAGTACTTTTTGCAATCTCTCCACTGAGGTTTTATTTCCTAATAGCACTTGTGCACGAAACAATGCAACTTATTGTTTTAATTCAGAGCTCTAGCAACTTCCATCTTGGTTTGTCTTGGAGAGATTGCAGAGGCAAAACTGGTAACAGGAAAGAATTATGTTGTTTCAGGTCATTATTGCTCAAAGTTGTGCTACATCTTGTTGCATGAAGAGTAAAACAAAGTCTGTACAGAATAAAGGCAGTGCCATCCGTGTCTAGAGCTACTGTAATTATGCAATAATTGCAGAGTACCAGATGTTAGCTGTAATGGCATTATTGTATCCTTTGTATTCTTCTGTGGGTTTGTTGTAAATGGTTTGCATATGTTGCATTTTCTCTCTTATTGTGTAAATAACTGATTTTGCTTTACTTATTCAACCAAAACAAACCACAGAGGAGAGGTTTCCTCTTTGTTAGGAACTGCAATGATAGGACAAGGGGTAATAGGTTCAAACTGAAAGAGGGGAAATTTAGCCTAGGAATTAGGAAAAAATTTTTTCCTGTGAGGGTGGTGAGACAATGGCACAGGTTGCCCAAGGAGGCTGTGGCTGCCCCAACCCTGGCAGTGTTCAAAGCCAGGATGGGTAAAGCCTTGAGCAACCTGGTCCCTTCCCAGGGCAGGGGTTGGGATCTGTAAGGTCCATTCCAATCCCTAAAATTCTAGGATTTTATGATTTCCTTTACTCACAGGAATATTTTTTTTATTAAAACCCCTGCAATCAGACTCCCAAAAGAGAATATGGGGAGCAAGGATATAATTTCTATTTCATACATTTCTCTTTCAAAAAAATGCATGGAAAATGCAAATTTAACCAAAACAGTAAGAATCCACTGAGAAACCTAGTTTTATTTTCCTTTCTGAAAAGTCTAAAACTGTGATTTTCCAGTGGAAATATTTTTATAAAATAATGCAGTCTTGCAAGAGAACTCTGGAGCTATATTTTATGGGAAAGAAACTCTTCGACTAGGGAACTGCTGACATCTATTGAGGCACCAGTGGAAAGATAAAGTGCTTAAATGCAAACAAAACAAGGACCTTGATAACCCCAACTTGCAGCAGTGAACGGGATTGTCATAAGTTGACAGGAACAATTATGTTTCATACATTTTGCAAGGCTGTGTTGATGTCACATTAATTAGTCATTCGATTGAACCCACTTAAATGAGCCTCTGTCAAATCTCATATTCCCACTATCAGAAATAAAAATAGCCCTGTTAGACCTAGGTGACTGATGGAGCCCTTCTCTTTAAAATAAGCACACAGAGAAATATTTGAAAGGAAAATGCTACAGAGAAATAAAATGACAGGTTCTGGGAAGAAGACATGATGCGTATTTAATCGCAGCTGAAGTCTGCTTTTCTCACAGGTGAATACCTAGAAAGCATTGAGATGTCTGTGCACTTAACAGAGGCATAAATTAATTTTTAAATATCAAATTTTTATTTTACTTTTATCAAACTAGTCTTGAAATACCAAATATTTGCCCAGAAAAATTGTGGCTCCCCCATCCCTGGAAGTGTTCAAGGCCAGGTTGGATGCAACCAGGTCTGGTGGAAGGTGTTCCTGCCCAAGGCAGGGGTCAGAATGAAATGAAATTTAAGGTACCTTCTAACCCAAACCATTCTGTTATTCTATGAAATAAGGGTCTCATGTGCTATCTAGTTTGCACTGATTTGCACTATATAGATTTTGATGCTCTGAATAGTGTGCTAAATCTGAAAAATGTGCAGGAAGGCAGAATTGAATTAAATGTGTAATAAAAATGCAGTTCAAAAAGCACAGCTCATATCAGCTTGGAGTTGTGAACCATCTGCTGTATGAATATACATATACTCACATTACTTTTCTTTACATCAAAAGATTTAGATCTCTTCATCACCTTCTTTTCAGCTTCTGAGTAACATCAGTAAACAGACAAGCCCCAAAGGCTGAGAAGAGAGTTATTCTTGCTGACTGTGTCTGCTCTGAGTAAGGAGTAGGCATTAAGAGAGATCTCAGGAAGACATCAGTCTATCCAGCATATTGCATATTTAAGAGGAAAAATTGCCTGGATCAACACAGCCATATGTAGTTCTCATTAATCAAATGAGGACACTGACGTGCTCAGCGCATTTTAAGAAACAGATAAACATCCAGATGCTGCAAAATGCTGAGCTCTTGCTTATTGCTGCTTCAGTGCAGCTCTCTCCCCATCAGCTCCAAGTTGTCCTACATGAATTGCATCCAGAGTCTGGAAATGTTTCTGTTCTTGCAAAGTACCAATTGCTTCTATCAGGTCGGGGGAACTGCTAGTCAAGTTGAAATATCCAGGAGCTGAGAAGATAATTGTGTTTAAAAAAACCCAAACAAACAGAAACCCATCCACATCTGGAGATTCTCTTAGTGTTATAAATGGATATAATAGATGCTGCTTTGAATATGAAGTGATTTGAGTGCTGTGTCCAGCGCTGGGGCACCCAGTCTAAGTCAGACATGAACCTGCTGCAATGAATCTGGAGGAGGCCAAGAAATGCTCTGAGGGCTGGAGCACCTCTGCTATGGAGACTAGTTAAAAGAGCTAGGGATGCTCAACCTGGAGAACAGAAGGCTCTGGGAAGACCTTAGAGCCCCTTTCAGTGCCTAAAGGGCCTCCAGGAGAGATGGAGAGGGAATTTGGACAAGGGCCTGGAGTGATAGGACAAGGGTGGAATGGCTTCAAACTGATAGAGGGCAGGTTTAGATTAGATAAAAGGAAGAAATTCTTCCTTGTGAGGGTGGTGAGGCACTGACACAGGTTGCCTAGAGAAGCTGTGGCTGCCCCATCCCTGGAAGTGTTCAAGGCCAGGTTGGATGGGGCTTGGAGAAGCCTGGCTTAGTGGGGGTTGTCCCTGACCATGGCAGGTGACATTGGAATTCAATGAACTTTAAGATCCCTTCCAACCCAAACCATTCTGTGATTCTATGATATCTATAAATTGAACACCTAGATATTATTGATAGCATTCAACTCAGAACTAAGTATTTTGAGGTTGCATTACAGTATGAATCCATCTGGGTAGTTCGTTTATTACACAGACTGATTTTAAAAAATATTCAAAATCAGCTGCTATATGGTGTGTTTCAGTGATCTCACATCCAGACACATCTACAGACACAAAAATTGTGCAAAATTAATTAAAGGAACCCAACCTCTGATTTATGTTCAGATCCCAGAGATTTACATATTGCTTTCTTTCATCGTCACATTTTCATGTACACAACCCCCAATTTCTCTTTGAAAACACACTTATGTCTCAGCTGTAATGTGATTAGACATCTGTGGATAGTACAAAAGGAACTCTGATCACCCTTTCCACAAGTTTCTTTTCCAAAAACCTTTTCCAGTAACCATCCTTTTCCAATAGCCTTTATATGCTATAGATTATTTATGATTATTTGGCCTCTATTTTCTTCTCTATACCTTCTCTTCATCTTCTCTACCTCCATACATTCTCTATATCTTTTTCTCCCTATTGTAGGGAGTCTTTGCCAGGAGATGAGAGTTTTTGTTATGTACAGCTCCCTCAGGAGGGAAAAAGCAAAACTGGCTGTGGATTACCTGAAGGTTCAGGTTACATAAGGATTTTTTTTCAGAGGAGAATAGTTTAAGGCCTGGGGGTTGTGTGCAGACTTCACACATACATATACAGGATCATTTCCAATTATTTTAGAAGTATGTTTAAGTATAAAAATTGAGTTTAACCCTCTCAGGGTACATTTTAAATGAATGCATTCTTCTGCATTCACCATCTGAGTTCTGCACAAAAACATCAGCAAAGAACTACTTGAATTAACATGTCACAGGAGTCAATTTATCTCCAGAAGGCCAGAATGGAAAATAATTACACTGTTATCATCATGCACCTGGCCTTTCTGAAACACATCTTGTTTCTTCCCACTGTAAGTGTTTATTTCCCAACCAGGCAGGAAGAGCATATTTGGATACCCTTTAGATACATTTTCAATTTAGCTGTTATCTGGAAGAAAGGCACAAATCAAGTCTTAAAAAATGGACTGGATTTAGCATAGCAGATTTCATTAAGCTGAAGAAATAGGTATTTAGATTGTATCTTGTAGAAGGCAATTGTCTGTTGTGGACTACATCTCTGCAAGAGATGTGTCCTCCAGATTTCAGTTCAGCTCTTGGCAAAAAAACCCCACAGCATTGTTTGTACTGCACTGGTACTTCTATAAAGACTCAAATTATATTTTGAAACTGTATGTGGAAATAATAATGTCTTTGGAGTCATCCTGCATACTGAGACACATTTTAGACAAGAAATGTCACATACCCCAGCCGATAATCGTGTACCAGTAGAAATATCTCCTCTCTGGGAAAAAGGTTTCTACCAGTAAAGTGAAAAGGTACAATCCCTCAATGAAAAGCCAGAAGTAGTTGGACATCACACAGTAATGAAAAAACACCATCACTGCCTTGCATTCCACCTGCAGAGAGTCAAGAAAAACAAAGTTATTTCCATGTTGCTTCCGTCTAACAGACCGAAAAAATGCCTTCAACCTCTCCATGTCTCTTAGTGGAAAGAGCTGGGAACAGTGTTGTACACTTTTACTAGCTAAGTTTTTAAAGCATGAGAAGAATGTGAGGTACTACTTAGAGAGTGAAGTCTGAAAGGGTAGGAAGCCAATTTTACCAGTGGGAGGTGGCCAACGAGCATCTGCAGACAGCTTGAGCATGTCTTGCTTTGGGGGGAGTTCACAATGCCAGTGAGCACTAATTGCTAGGTTTAAGCCCCCTTCCATGGATTAAGTGCAGGGAAGAAAAGAATCCAGTTGTGTATTGAGAAACCCAAGGAAGGATGATCGTGGAAAGCCCTGAGAGTAGGATCAGAGAGGATGCACCCTCCTGTGTGCAGCTGAGAATTACACTTCCTTTCCATCATCAGTGTCACTCAGGGACAGAAAATGAAAGTAAGAGTATGTACAAAGACAGCTGAGTGATTAACTGTAAAAAAAGATGGAAGCTTTCATTCACTGACAGGGGGAAAGCAGCAGACTAAAGGAAAGTGGAAAAAAAAACCCAAAAGGTAGGAACTGGGGTTGTTCAGCCTGGAGAAATGTAGGCTCAGGGGGAACCTTATCACTCTTTACAATGACCTGAAAGGAGGCTGTAGCAAGGTTGGTCTCTTCTCCCAGGAAACAAGTGATAGAACAAGGGGAAATGGACTCAAATTGCACCAGGGGAGGTTTATATTGGATATTAGGGAAAATTTCTTCACTGAAAGGGATGTCAAGTCCTGGAACAGGCTGTTCAGAGCAGTTCTGGAGTCACCATCCCTGAAGGTATTTAAAGACATGTCGATGTGGCACCTGAGGACATGGTTTGGTGCTGAGCAGGGTGGTGCTGGGTTAATGGTTGGACTCCATGATTTTAGAGGGCTTTTCCAACCTTAATGATTTCTGCGACAAAAGCCTAAGTTGGAAACCATGCTCCACCCTGACTCAGAGAGAGTAGGACACACTGGTCTTCTCAGTGTTGCACCCCAGTGAGACATCATTGGTCCTACAAATGCAGGACTTTTCAACAAATCAGAGCAGAATCAGTATATAAACTTAAGCTCCTGCCTGGGGCAGTGGGAGGCTGATAATTTTGACTGGTTTTAACTTGTCCTCCATCCTCTAGGCCAAATCTACAACCAATGTGTTTAAACCATCATGTCTTGACTTCATTCACGGAAGCTCTACCAGAGCTTAGGATCAGGTGATTGAATGGTGGATTTTGGTGTGTTTTATGCTTCAAGTGTTTCAAAACAAAGAGGGAGATGTCACAACTAGAAGAGTGGTATGAACAAACTACAGATCTAACATGGCTTCAGCTTTACCACAGAGAAGAATAAAGAGTAAAAGTAGTTTCAAAGAGTAAAAACTAGTTTCAATGACAAAGAAAAGGCTGACTAAGAAACTACACAGCTGCACTTTCTTTGTGGAAGTGACTCATAGGGAATTTAGCTCATAACTGGATGGATAAAGAAGAACTCAGCCTGTAATTCCATCATAATTATACCCAGTGAGCTGATTTATCATATCAAATACTAGCCTTAAATGTGAAAGGAATTGGGATTTACACATAATATGTAGTTAAATGCATCTGTGAGAGTGCTTTCCATGAAACTGCACACTTCAGAGACAAACACATGGCTAATACTAATGATTTTTTGAAAGTGTGACCATCAGGTGTATTTTCTCTGTCTGAATGGTTACCATGTTTACACACAACTCTGCCTGACATCCAGAACACAAAAGGCTCTGGAGAAAAACCAGACCTTCAGATGAAGGAAATTGCTTGTGCCTGCTCTCATCCCACCTATCACTGTGCAGATTTGTGAAAGGGAGAAACAATTTGAGCAGAGTCAGAAAGCAAAACCTGTAGGTTTGTCCTGAAGGACAGATCACTGAATACTAGTGACATCCTGAGATATAATGTCCAGTTTGGCTGTGAACTGGGAGGGAAGTTTACCACCATTTACTTTTTCTCTTAACATGTCTCAGTTTATGATGCTCAACAGACTTTTCCTTATCTCACCATTTTCTGTTATCTCATGCTGAAAAAAAATGAAGGAAAAGGCTTTGGTTTCAGGTTTACTTACTGTTGAGATAAAGCAGTGGTTGCCATCCTGTTCAGCATAAAGAACCCCATCTTTAATGAATACAGATATTGCACGTAGGATGAAGGAAACAAAAAGGTTCATGTGGATAAAATTTCGAGTGCAGTGAAGCTTCCTAGAAAGGAAAGAGGAAGGGAAGAAAAAAGAAGAGAAATAAAAAAGAAAATCCTTTTATTTCGTGGCATTAGTACACTGGGCCTATCTGCACACATGGCCAGAGCAGCTTGGTGCAACATCTGTAAGCCAAGACTGTAGTTAATACTGACCCTAAATGTGACCAAGGGGAGGATTTGGGGATTTTCTTGTAAAAGGATAGAGGGCAGCATAAAATAGACTCAGTCTAATGCAGCTTCTGAATTTTCATAAAACAGACCCAAAACTTCCCCCACTGCTTTTACAGTTTGCTGAAACATGACTCCTGGAGAGTACCCAAGCTGGAGGAGCAATTCAGTTAAAGGGTTATCTCCCTCTTATTCTACATCTGGTGAGATATAAGCTTTAGCACTGTTTTGGGCAGATGATCTCCAGTTTCTTTCCACCAGTGACTGAACAGCTCACTGCTCATGTCCTGACTCACCTGAAACGACATAGGATGACCATGGCTGTGGTGAGGGAAACCAGGGATGTGCTGTATCCCACCGTGTACAGAGCCTTCACAGAGAGATAGTAGTAATCCTTGGGAGGCAAACAACACATGGTTAAAGGGTTCATTTATGGTCACATCTTATTTAGCCTGTCAATGTGCAGGGGGAACCAGAGGCAGGATTAGTTTCTTGAGCAGCCTGGTTTATCCTCTTGTTTTCTGAATGCTCTCTATATATCAGAGCACGGCTCTATGTCAGGTATGCCCTTGGGTCTGCATATCATGAAGTATTTTGTCAGAAAGCTAGCAAAGGCTATCTATATTTTTTTGACCACTGTGCATGTATCTGTAGAAAAAAAAGTAGTCGTTTAAGGGATTTTTTAGTCATTAGGGGAAGAATTGGGCTTAACCCATGATTCTAGAAGTTACAAGTTATATCAACAATAAAAACACATCTGCTGTAAATATTCAGTATGGTGATAGAATGGATTTGAGTCACATTTCTCACATTGTTATACCCATAAATATCTGATTGTTTATTCTAATTATCATCAAATCAGAACATGACCAGAGGCTGGGCAAAAAGCAGCCTGCTGCTCCCCTCTTCATTTGTTTTTAATTATAAGATTAATTCCCACCTGGTTATCAGACTCTGTTGCATTTTCATCGAAGCCACAGGCATCATAGTAATGAGGGAAAGGTTCAGACCAGCCATCTGCAGTGCAATTTCTGCTGATGTCCCCTGTGCCAAATACAGTTGGGAATGAGACACTGCTGAAGCAAATCCCAAGACATACCCTTCCTCCCCTTGGTGCATGACCAAAGAAACCTTCAGTTTTACTGAAAGAACTATTTTTCTGGATATCCACAAAGATTTTAATCTTGAAATTTAATAACATCTTTAATGATCCAATTCTACAATAGGCACCTACAGGTGGCTGCTACTACAGCTAGTCACCAGAGAGCAAAAGAGATTTAACCAGTGCAGTCAGTGCCTCCAGGCTACCAAAGATCTCATTCTCAGGTGAGAGGGGACAGTTAAATGTCTGTTTCTCTCTATTGATGCTGAAAGGAATTTAGGGAATACAGCTCTGATGGAGATATCTACACTTCAGATGGCTGCAGAGTAGGTCCAGTGCTTAAATGTAAGCACTTTGTGTTTAAGATCTATATCTGAGGCACATCCATAGGACTGGGAAGAATACACAAGGCTAACATGATGTTTTGGACTAGCTGCTGGAAGCCAGGCAGATTACTGTGAGATATCTAAAATAGCCATTATATGTTTATGGTGAGCCCAGCTGGGTTGCTCTCCTATAGTCAGATAGCATATATCCCTCTCATTTATCTTCAAACCTGATCTCTGAGCTGAGGGTGACTGTGGAAAGGGCCTTTAGGAAAGTAAAGGAAATATGGGGAGGGAATCTCCTCTCCATCTCTGTCTTCATGGCAATATGTTCATTTACATCTCCAGATGCCCAGGTTGTTGACAATTTCAAACTTATTTCAGAGCTTTTAACATTCCTTTATAAATTACTCCAATCCTGGTTTCTAAACTTCATTTTAAGTAAGTATTTGCTTAAATATGCTGATTTTTTTTGCCAGTTTCATATAAGGACTAGCTTATAAATGGCTTCACTGACACACTTAAGCTTCAAACTGTACTGGGAAGAAAGAGCTGGGGTGGAAGAGGAAGGAGTCTCTTGACACTCACTTTGCTATGAGACTGCCTAAGGTGGGACAGCCCCTGTGATGATCTTCTTAAGCACCACTATTCTTGCCAGAGCTCAGTGACCTTGTTAAAACACTAGGGCTGGACTGCTGGCTTCACTTCTTCCTCTCCAACACAACAGAACAGCTTCCATTTATCAAACTATTACAGTTTTTGGAGTTTGAGTGGTACCTTGACCAAAATTGATGGAAATTTCCAAGGTTTGGGTTTTATTATTAAGGTTGTGCTGCTTTGCACTCTTAGAGCAGTTTAGTCAAGTAGCTCATAACACTAGCAGTGACCTTATTTTTAGTCTGTTTGCCATCCATGCAGCAGAATATATCTCTTTAATCACAGCATTCATTTAAGAACATTGCATTACTTGGCAAATTTTGCTAAATTACTCTTGCACATTCATCCCCAGTTTTTCCTGGAAAATAACCACTGAATCATGGTGTTGACTTTCTTTTATACCATTTAGTAATTACTGTTAAGCAGGTAGATAGAATTTATAGCAACATATTTACTAGATTACAAATCTTAATAGTGGAGGAATAAATTTTCATAATGCAGCTAAAAGTAACACAGCAGAAAATACGTCATGATAATTAGAAACTGATTAGAAAATAATACCAGAATGATAGGAAAAAAAGCTTGGAGCTTCCTTTTAACAGAGATAAAGAGGGAAAAAAAATCCATGGTTCTCTTTCTTACCTAGGGGAGATTGGGCTGTGCTTTCCAGCAGGTCATAATCACCTAGAAAAGTGGAAATCTGGTATGAAATTGTTTTGATTGTGTTTTCTATTAGGACCTAAACTGGTCTCTGTGGAAATCAGCAAATAGAATAAAATTGATTTCTGTTTGTTTAGATCAGGCCCAAAGGCAATAAATACTTGATTCTGTCTTCTCAGGAAGCAAACAGTTTTACTTGTGAGTTTAAATCAAAGTTGAACTTCTAAAATTAGAAGATCACTACTGCAAGCAGCAAACACATAGCTAAAAACACATACAATCAAACTAGGACACATTTGATTGTGAAGAAGAATATGGTGTAAAGAATATTTTATTTATATAAAAGTCAAATACTCTATCCTTAGGAATTTCCATTCATACTCCATAGGGATTTAAATAAGGTCAGTTTTCACAGAATTAATGGAAGATTATTTCCATCCATCAATGACAAAAAGCAGTAACTAATTGGTTTTGAGTAGGTTAATTTAATTTTGTGGATTTAGGTTACATCCCCCTGATTTATAGAGACTTAGGAGATATTTAATTTCACTTTTTATCTAAGTATTACAGTGAATAACTTGTATCATTGTCCAAATGGTTGCTACACAAAAAACTTGCAAATAATCTGATATTATCATGTCTTCTGCACACAGATTTTGACAACAGAGGTACTGAGGTGGTACCAGAGGGTGGTTGGGCACTAGAATAGGCTTTCCAGGAAAGTGGTAAGCAGCACAACTCGTCCTTACCTGCATGGGTTTGCCCCAAATTATCTACTTCCCATCCTGAAAGTAGAAGAATAAAAATAATTAATTCAATCTTGCTAATAGTTTGCTATTAAATGTTGATAATAACTTGCTTCCCATAAGAAGAGTGGATGTAGCAGAGTCGAGAGAAGAACTGTAAGAGAATTTTGTATAACTCCTTATTTCAGTATCAGTTCAGTGTATTTGTGAATGGAAAATGGTTTTCAGAAGATGGTTGATTACACTGTATTGTTAAATATCTGGTTATCCTCAAGTTTTATCAGAGTCTAGGAAGAATAAGAAAAATAGATGAGGGAGGTGGTTTTTTTGTGGATTTTTTTGCTCATTTTTTTAGGGGAGAAACAAGTTTCTGAAATTAAAAAAAGACCCCCACATTTGCAAAACATTGTGTCAAAATCCATGCTGATTTGTATACTAAAAATACAAATGTTATAATGGGAAATCATAAAAAACTGGGGTTTGCATTGAAATATTTCCTTTTCTTTTGTCATTCCATAAAGCAATTCTTGGGATTATCTAAAATCAAATTCCCACTCAGCCTGCTAAATACTTAGTCTGAATTGGACTAAAGTCAGTTTCCTGAATCCTCAGTGGATTTTGGCTCAGGGTGGATGTTGGGGGATGCAGAAGGAGGAGCTGCCTTAAGCCATGGAGTGGTGCTGCTGCATCGTGCACAGACACTGAGGAGCCTGACAAAGCTGCTGCAAATATCTCTGCCAGTGGCCCACAGAGCAATGACAAAAAATTTCCAGCATTTGGTTGACCACTACAGCAGGTTAAATGTTCAGATTAACTTAGTTCTGCATCCTCTGGAGTGACCACAGGGCTTCAGTTTGTTCCTCTTTTAACCCTGAGGGTCAAATCTTAAATAGGGACTGGGAAAACCTTCACCGTTGTATAAGAAGTTTCTTAATAAAATTATAATTCGAATAAAGATTGATTTACCCTATAGGAAAGGAGAAAGTATCTAAAGAAATAATAACAAGAAGTCTTTTCAGCACAGCATAAAAAGAATTTTCTATTTTATACATTTTCCAACTCCTTAATATATAACAATTAAAAATTCATTGCTTTGTCTCTCTTCCCTGAAATAAATCAGATGTGCTTTTTCATCTTCTAAACTAGAAAACAGAGGATTTAATGTGAAGATGATGTTGGGAGTTTAGAAAATTCATCTGAAGCATCATGGACGCTCTGCTGTGTCTGTGGATGTATTCAACAGGAAATCTACATGTCCAACACACCAATGACTTTGGAGGGTTAATACTGAAAGCCACAGTGAGAAACACCTGTAGTCTCCTGCCTGCTCTGCCCAACTCCAGATGCTTTCAGAATTTCACATACAAGAATTTAGGTAGGATACCAGGAAAAGGTTTCCCCTGAGGGTGGCTGGACACTGGAATAGGCTTTCCAGGGAAGTGATCCTGGACCCAAGCCTGACAGAGCTCAAGAAGCATTTGGACAATGCTCTCAGGCACATGATGTGATTTTTGGGGCTGTCCTGTGCAGGGACAGGAGTTGCACTTGATGACCCTTGTGGGTTTCTTCCAGCTAAGCATATTCTATAATTCTAATTCGTAGGCAAGTCTACAAACTCTGAAGAGAAGTCTCCAATGCTCTGAGCAAACATTTTCTAGCAAAGATCATTCAACTGCTGCATGAGATTAAGCTAGCAGATCCTGCAGATACACTGTGGCTGTGCTCCAGATTCTTGGCAGAATAACATGGATGGCTCTGCAGAATGTTTTGGACAGACCTGTTTTCCTCCTGCATCTACCAAACCCCAGGTTTATTAATGGTGATACAGCTCAGATACAGGGCAGCTATGTTGCTAAAATAGCCACCTAAATTGCTAAAATCTGAATTCAGAATATCACCATTAGGTTGTCACGTGGGAATTTTTATCTGTGGGTTTACTAGAGGATCAAAGAGCAAACCAGCATTCCTTTATGGTGTCTTCCATAGCATCTGCCACTCAAAGCGTAGCTCTAATGGAACGGGTTCCTTACATGAGGTCACCTCACTCAGCAGCCTGTGTCTCACAGTGACCCACAGAAGCACAGAAGGGTAAGGAGAAGCTGCAAGAAAATCTCAAAAAAACCCTCTCTGACGTATAAAAATCCAGTTTTAGTTTATCACTTGTAGAATAATTTGACATTACAAACTGTCCACAATTCTTTCGGGAGAAAGACCAGACCAGTATTAAGTAGACTGGAGCCTGATGTTCCTGGCATCCTGCATATTACACTGATGGCTCAGAATATTTTTCTTAAGTTTAAATATTTTCAATGTAGCTATTATTTTCCTACAACCTAAAAAGGATGAAATAAAAATTACCATTATTCTACTCTAAGTATCAGTAGTAGTTAAGTCACATTGATGTTAAAATATTAGATTTTTACTTCATTTTTAATTTCATGACATCTGTAATAACAGTTAAAAGATCATATTAATGCAGTTTCTCTGAAATGAATAGGCTTTTTATAGTAATATTTTTTTTATATATACCCAAATGATTATTGCATTTCACTGTGTTTGGGCATTATGAAAGGATCCACATTTTCAACAACGTGAGTTTTCTGAGGGCTGTAAGAGCAAACTTGCCTTTTGTTAGCATATTTTTCTATATCTGAGTCCTTGCTAATGTACTGAAGAAAACTCCACTCCAACCTTTGACTATATAGGCTTTTAGACTTGATCCATCAACCTAATTTTCACTAATAAGTTAAGCTACTGGAAAGTCAATTAGATTTACACTGAACATCATGCCCTGAATTACAACTAGAAGTCAAAGTTCATACATTGAGTGTTAGGGTAAGATACACACATAAACAAGTTTATTTGTGTGTGTATGCATATATATGCCTATATATACACATGTATTTATATATATATATATGTATATACACAAACACACAAGGGCATCATAAGGGAGCATACAGCCACCACCTGCCTTTAAATTCGTGCACGCTGCTGCTGCCCTTCTCTCAGAAAATACATATTTATGTCTCCTGCACCAAAATATAGGTATTTACTTGACAGAAAACCATGTCAATGGCTGTATTTTCTCACATGTATGAGAATGCAATGGAGTTCATATGGATTGCTTCTGTACATGTAACATTTTTACTTATATAGGGACAAGACCTGAGCTTGAATTTGAGCTGGGGTTGTAAGCAAGCCCAGACAAAGTGTAGTCCCAACTCATTTTTCACACTATTACCCTGAAATGGTATTTTTGTGGGTTATTTTTTCACCTGATTGCCTTTCTGACACTTGAGAGACCTCAGGAAATTTACTTTGTTGTCAGTGATGTAATGGGCAAGACTAGAGCACTTCACTGCATAGGCTTTCAGGAGTTCTCTTGTTGCCTCACTCTTAGAACATCAAAAGTGAGAAACTAGCGTATTAAACTTCACTAATACAGAAAAGAAAGCCCATTTATATGACTATAAAACAGGCTAGACAAAATACATTGCTGTCCCAGAAATGAAGAATGAATAAAATATGATTTTCATCTGCATTTTGACTGGAAACCCATTTTTCAGGGGTTTAATTCAAAAATTACCTATATGAAGGACTTTTGACAAGGACATGGAGTGATAGGACAAGGAGGAATGGCTTCAATTTGACAGAGGACAGGGTTAGATTGGATATTACAAAGAAATTCTTGCCTGTGAAGTTGATGAGGCACTGGCACAGGTTCCTCAGAGAAGGAAGATGCTCCAACCCTGGCAGCGTTCAAGGCCAGATTGGATGTGGCTTGGAGCAACCTAGTGTAGTGGAAGGTGTCCCTGTCCATAGCAGGGGGTTGGAGTTAGATAGTCTTAAGTTCCCATCCAGGATTCTATGATTCTATGACATACAGGAATGACACCTGTGCTCCTCACAGGTAGTTTAACCACGTCTCCACCCAAACTACAGAAAGATGGACTCAACAGCAGCTATTAAACAGTGTCATAGAATATCATTTATTAAATCAATAATCGCTTACATTACCCAATAAAGTCCTGAGGAACCTAATGTTATTCTTGACACAG
The DNA here is from genome assembly GCF_000695815.1 of Acanthisitta chloris. NCBI lineage: Eukaryota > Metazoa > Chordata > Aves > Passeriformes > Acanthisittidae > Acanthisitta > Acanthisitta chloris. The sequence continues at coordinate 48,410 of NW_008692965.1, read as the reverse complement.
GAGGGTTTATCCAATATATGGCCAGACTGTGTTATTCACTGTTTGACCAGACTGGTTAGGTAAGTGTCACTCTTCGGGAAGCAAAGCAAATCTTTCACTAGTGTTTTAACTGACACTATTAATTAGATGTTAATTGAAGTACTGCTTAGGGATCCTACAGGGGACCCATCAGAATGATGAATTGTAAATTCCAAAGACTAAACACAGAAAATATTGCATATCTCTGTTTTTACACAAAGAAGTGAAAGAGGTAGGAAGAAAAAAAGTCAAAGGACATGCCAATGGCTCCTCACAGGGTTAGTGGCAGAGTCCCAGAACTCCCTTGGCCCTTTTCTTGCACTCTTGTTAGACATTCTTCCTTGATTATTTCCTGAGATGCAGAAACATAACTTACTCCTCACTATGCTCCAACAGATGAGAAATTTGATGCAGGCAATTGTTGCTTCTGATTTAGAGTGGACAGGACTAGTAAAGCTGAAGCCAAGAAACAGCCTGTGTACGATGAGCTTCGGAGCTCAGCACAGCCTTTTAGATCTTCTCCTTGGTGCCAAATTTGTGCTGGCTGCTTTCAGTGTCAGCTGGCATGGCACCTGCTTTATCTCCCATAGGTTTGTTTATCTGAACACAACTTCCATTTAACCCTTTTGTTCCAGCATTTGTCCCTTATTAGTGGCAGGGTGGGAGGGGATGAAAGGGTTCCAAAGCTGTTCTCTCCTGAAGTGTATTGCCCATACTTTTCCCATAGTCCTGGTATTCTCACCTCAGTATTGTGGATTGGAGGACTGACCCACATAATTAATCCTCCAAAAGGTTGGATTTTGACAGCGTTAAGATCAATGTGCAAAGCTTGCACTGTTTCTACTGCAGGTTAATTCAGTCCCTTCTGAAAGTGCAGAGACTGGGTCAGGGAGAGGTTATAGAGAACATTTCCTACAATCCCATGTTATCATGCTGTCCAGCTATGTGGATAATGAGCTGGTTAGGCAGGAATTGAATTTTTTTTCCTGTTTTATACAGCCCTGATTAGAACCTTAACATTTAATTTCTAACTATGAAATAAATCACCAAGCTCTCATGCCTGACTCCCCAGCATCCACCACGCTGAGCCTTTTCGCTCCCTTCCCTATTGCTTCCTGCTGCTCTCATGCTCCAGCAATCTGTTGGGCCGGCTGGCAAAGCTGCAGTCGGGAACAGCAGGCTACTTAGCAGCTTTTCTGTGGCTTTCTGAGCTCTCCACATGGATACTGCTTGCATACACTGCCTGCTGCTTTATTAGAAGGGGGAATTAGCCCTTTGCCCGGTAGTGTACCACATACACACTATCCAACCATCCCAGTTCCTTCATTATGGCTCTTTGTTGGAGGGGCAAAGTTGAACAAGTTGCTCAGAGAAGTTGTGGATGTCTCATCCCTGGAAGTTTTCAAGGCCAGGCTGGATGGGGTTTGGAGCAACCCAGTCTAGTGGAAGCCCCTGCCCATGGCAGAGGGTTGGAACTAGATGACCTTTAAGGTCCCTTCCAATCTAAACCATTCCATGGTTCTACTATTGATCTGGGATGAGCTACTAGGTCTTTATAATCTCACTTACAGGTTCTGCAGAAAGTAGCAGCCAGACAAAGTTACAGAGTACATGAGCTTTCGGGTTCCCACAGGTTCCCGTCTTTTCTTGTGTTAAGTGCTTCCCTCCACTGTTTCCAGGAGTTCGGGTGTCTCCAGCCTCATGCCACACAGACAATACTTTAAACTACAGACAAAAAGTAATTTTTACAAGGGCATGTTGTGATAGGGCAAGGGGGAATGTCTTTAAACTGAAAGAGGAATGACTTAAGATTGGATTTTAGGAAGAAATTCTTTACTGCAAGGGTGGTGAGACACTGACACTGGTTGCCCAGAGAAGTTGTGGGTGTCCCATCCCTGGAAGTGTTCAAGGCCAGATTCGATGGGGCTTGGAGCAACTTGGTCTAGTGGAAGGTGTCCCTGCCCATGGCAGGAGTTGGAATTAGATGATCTTTAAGGTCCCTTCCAAGGGGCTTTAGACATCTGCCATAGGATGAGATGAATTGGCTTGTGACTTCTTTGTTACTCAGTGGTTTGTGCAAACATTGCAGTGTAAGTAGTAACAGAACTGATAATCAAGTCCTTTCTTCCTATATTCCAGACTAATTTCAGGGCACATGATTGCATCACAGAGTAGCAAGAAGAGCCAGTGAATCATATCTGGAAATCGCAGAGGAATACCAGTGAGGTTCCATATGGAGAACATAAAGGCCAGAGTACACAGGGCTGGCTGAGGCAGATGTACAGATATGATCAACAACATTTAAGGGAAATTATGGCTTTCTTCTTTTCTTCTTCTTTCCTATCAAAGACTGTGAAACTACAAGTGGACTGAGGTCACCATAGCAACTAGGCATCATCTAAACATTATGTGCATCCTTCCTCTGAGGCTGGCTGTCACAGGAGCATCCATCTGACTGCAAGATCAATGCAATTACTCTTGAAGGGTCTCCTAGCTCTGAAGAGGGCAGGGGTGATATTTCAGAGAAAAGCAAATGTTTTGCAGACGAGAGACATACATAAAAAAAGAAACATTGTCCAATGGAGATTGTCAGTTTTGAAATAATTCCCAGAGAAGAAAGCAAATTAAATCCCTTGCTTAAAGGTAAGAATGAATGTGTCCACCATACCTAAAATCTTGCAATCAACTGGAACTCTTATCAATTATTTCAGTTAAGAGGAGAAACATGAACAGAGCAAAGACTGCTAGTAAAAGTTGAAGGATCTGCCCATGTTGCATCTACAGTGATGCTTCAATCCTTTGCAAAATTTCTGCAGTCTAAGTGTTCTCCAAGCTACTCAGCAGCTCTCAGTATCTTCCACCCTTGCATTCTTTCCAGAGGAACATGAGGGTTTGTTTTTCATTTTCAAAAGCCAAATTAGTTGTCAGAAAACTGGTACAGGTCTTGGGATGCATTACAGCTTTCCCCTGGCCACTGCAGGATGTCATCTTGCAAAGACCCAAGGACTTAATCTTTAGCTGGAATGCTCTGGGTCATGCTGTTTGTTTGAGTATCAGAGGCACAGAGCCTTATGTCCCCATATTTTGGTGGGAAAGGCCATAAAATGTCTTTTAATTTCCCTGATAAGAAACATCTAAGAGGACGTAGCTTCTTCATTTGAAAGGTAGATACAGTTGCTATTCTTTGATGGCAGCATTTTCCTCCCATTTCCCTCTGCATTGCAGAGATGTTGTGATGCTGTGACCGAGAAGGCTTAATTATAGCTTGTCCTCCTCACTTCAGAGAAGCTGAAGTAATCCCATGGCTTCACTGCCTGTGCAAAGCCTAGGGATGGAAACCAGCAGGATAGGACTTGTTATCTAGCAAGTGCTATTATCTTGGTTATTGGCAAGAATTATTATTTTCAAAACCACTTGCTGTGTCTCTTGTACCCATTCTTCATGTTACAATTCTTTCTAGGACTTGCTGAGCACTAAGCAACAGAAACACATACAGCTTTGAAAGCTGCCCAAAACCTTTATCTGGTGGGTGTGTGTACATATATGTGTTTATATATGAAACTATATGTAAATATAAATTGAAAGAGGGGAAATTTAGATTAGATATTAGGAAGAAGTTTTTTACTGTGAGTAAGGTGAGACACTGGCACAGGTTGCCCAAGGAGGCTGTGGCTGCCCCAAACCTAGCAGGGTTCAAGGCCCAGCTGGATAAAGCCTTAAGCAACCTGGTCTGGTGGGAAGGAGTCCCTGCTCAGGGCAGGGAGTTGGGACTAGATGATCTCTAAGGTCCATCCAAACACCTTAATAGACTATGAAACTACGAATATATGTGGTTTCTTTATAAAACAGTTACCTTTGCATGTAACCTGTTCCTGAATGCTACATAGGATCTTACATAAAATTAAGGATGAAACTAAGGTATGCACAGAGTCCTGGTTGTTCCAAAGACATGGCTCATTATTATTCCCATGATGAAAATGCTATAGAATGGGTCTTACATGTTTTTCAGAGACTGCTCCTTGATTGTGGTGTTTTTCTTCCTTCAGTTTTCATGCAGGATGTTGAAATACCCATCAGGGCAAGACATCCTTGAATGGAAATCTCGAACTTTGCATTGATCTTTTGCCTATTTGACACGCAAATGCAATTTCCAATTTCAGTCTGCTGCAATGCTGACCTTAATTTCAGTAGTAGCAAAGAAAACCTGCATCTTCTACTTCAGTAGAAAATAAGTACACAATCTTCCAGAGACATTTTGGTGCTTAGAAGACCTCTGATCTTTAACACTCACCTTTTCTTTCTGCCTGTATCAAAAAAAATATCAATACATAACTCAAAATTACAGAAACTGTAACTTGCAAATATTTTCAACAGCTTTCATGTTGGGAATTTAATAACTTTTACTGTCATTTCACCCAGTTAGGGAGTTATGTACCATTTTCACAGCTCTTAAAGGCTTTACCAGGACTGTTTCCCCAGAAATGGCATGAAGGACTTTCCAGATATGATGATGTAGCATTACTTCTTCTCTCATTAACTCTTCCCTTGTCATCTTATTCTGATTGATTGGGGATAACATCTAGACTCAGACAGGAGGAAAAAAACCACAGATGGCTTCCCAAATCCAATTAAACCTGAATTCAAAAATCCCCACTCCACTCATGGTATCTGTAGTGCAGCATAGATGACGCTTGGTGTTTTGACAACAAAGTACTTGAGTGTCTCCCAGTGTTTTTAATGGGATCAGTAGTAGACTATTTTCAATTTCTTGGGACAATGAAGCTTGTTGGAGAGCACTGAAGTCATATAACTCCCAGACTAGCAACAAGCCGAACACTTTGGTTCAAAAATGTGGGCATAGGATATAAATCCCTCTTAAACTCTATAATACCTGGTTGCATACTTAATTCTACTGTATTGTAATTAGGATCCCTTAATCCTGGTATCAACATAGGATGGGGTTTATGTCTTCAGTAAAAATTACACACATTTTCTCTGACTTACATAGTGAACCAGGCTTTGCAGTAACGCTCTCCTGGGGGGTAGTAGGGAGTGTTCTAGACTGAGAGCTAGAGAAACATTCTGAATTGCTGGAAGGTTCAGTAAGAATTTCTCATATTTATTACTTAGATTTGTGAATGTAAGCATTTTCTCACCTGGGAGCATATGGCAATGCTAGGAAATTGTCAATAATAATTTGCATTATTTTTTACTGCAAATCAAAGGTCTACAATACTAATTTCTGATTTAGTTATGGAGTTTCTTTCAGTATCTATTTGAGCAATGTGGCTTTATAGGTTCCAAAATATCTCAGATGGGCAGTGCAAAGAAGAAAAAAAGCAGAGACTGGGCTTCTGTAGATTTCCACTGCCAGGCAGCACTACCTCTGTCTGGCAGAAAAAAAGAAGGGAAAAAGGACAAAACAGAGAAAATTTTCCAGCTGTGAGTGCAGATACTATGTTAGGGCCATCTCTAGGTCTTCCTATTTCATACTGAAATGCAGCATCACAGCTGGACATGCTTTTATTATTTTCTTCCTTTGCAAAGGTCCCTTAGAATGCTCTAAATATGCTGTTCTAGACTGGTTTTCTCTGGGGTTGTTGGTGGGAAGACAGTGGAGAAAGTGTAATATACAACAGTAAGGTCATGGAAGTTATAGATTCTGGAGAAAAAAAAAAAACCTTGATGAATATCGATAAAAAATTAATGTTTAAGAGGAAAATAAATGTTGTTTAGGAATCCTCTAGAAGGAATGCCACTGTAAATCTTTAACCTACTATATTAGAAGACTCAGGAACTAATATGTTTTTTCACTGCGGAGAGATTTGGAGAATGGCATTTTGTTCACAATCTGCATTTGAAAGGAATGAAAAATTCTGAGAATTTTGGAAGAGAGGTGAAATGAAATTTTACAAGAGGTCACTAACCACACAGCATGGATTTAACATTAGGTTTCTGTATGACATTGACAGCAGTTCAAATATTACTTCTTGGTTCAATTGCAGTGAAGGTTAGAGCAGAGTGTATTAAAACCAGCAACAACTGGTATTTTCAGCTAAGCCCATAGCTAATTTTTTTGGCAAAGCATCTCTCCAGAAGACATTTAGTGAGTTAATTTTTATTTTGTAGTCTCTTTTCTTTTTTTCTCATTTTACTGCATATGGAAATCAGACATCCAAGTAAAGGCAGTCAAACTCCTTCCTGAAATTCATAAAACGAGCAGACCCCTCCAGTGACTTCATTCATCTCAAGATGATCATTTGAGAAGGGTCAGAGGAAGCATATTCTACAAGTACTCATTGCTTTCTATTTACCTAACTAGAAATCCATGTGATCACTTCAGATTTCCAGATAGAACTGTTAAATATCCAAAGCCCAGTGAAGAATCTCCCACCCACACTTTAAGATTAACACATGCTGTGATATCCCTGTTACTACACAAGCAGCTGTACCTACAGGTGCTTCATAGGACAAACTTTTAAAATGTATAATTGAAAGTTATTGCTGCCGTTTGTAAAAATGATTTATGGTCATATAAAAATTATGCTGTATTAAGAATGATTTTGCTATTAATAAATATTAGTGCCAGTTCCTAGCCTGGTTGCATATTCTAGAAACACAGCAGCAGCCCAAGGATACTATAACACCCCCTAAAATGTGATTAGCCATGTCTTAGAAACATTTTAATTCTCTAATAATCCTTTATTTTAAGGAACCATCATAAAATGTGACTTTTCTTATTAAACACTCATTGAAACAAAAATACTTGGCTAATTAAAATTAGCAGCAAAGCTAGTGAAAGCTCATGTTGATTCACCCAGGAGAGTGATTAGGGATGTCGATAATTCCACCTTGGGGTCAATAGTACAAGTCCAGCCAGATCAGTAGAGATTTCCAACTACTCCAGATTAAATGTTTATTTGTTTATCTAATGAATTATAAATCTTGGGTTTGTTCCTACTGAACAGATGTCCAAACCCCCCTCAAACCTAGTGCTACACGAGGAACAGCTGTCACTTTAGTGATCCTGTAAGGAGATGAAGAAAGCAAGACATATGCTTACACTGGATGGACTCCTTCTCCCTTAGGGTCATGCTATCACCCTGCTACAGGTCAAATGTGAAATGCACATGAAGAGGTCTGTAAATCCTAGGCAAATAATTTAAAAATATTATTTCAGCCCTTTATTTTACAGAGGTCGAGCTAGGAAGGAGTTATTGATTTGTGTATACATATATTTTTTTTCAATTGCTTTTCTAAAGCCTATATTATTTTTTATTACAAACTCAACCTTTTTTGATCAACAGGCAACAGTTTACTTAAGATCTGGAATAGATCATATTGAATTAATCTTGTTTGTGAAGTGGGATATAGTTTAGATGACATTGGCAATGTCAAGCTTGGAGGCAGCCTGGGCTGCAGTGATCATGCACTGGTGGAGTTTGCAGCCCTGCAGCATATGGGTCAGTTGAAGAGAAAAGTCATGACCCTGAAATTTAGCAAAGCAAAATTCCAGCTGTTCAGGGAATTAGTCAATAGGATCCTCCCTGGGAAACTGCCCTCAGGGACAAGGGAGCAGAACAGAGCTGGCAGATGTTTAAGGATGCTTTCCATAGAGCACAAGAGCTCTCAGTCCCCAGGTGTAAGAAATCAGGAAGGCAAGAGATGGGCATGGCTGAGTTGGGACCTGCTGGTCAAACTAAAGGGCAAGAATGAAACGCATGGGCAGTGAAAACAGGGACAGGTATCTGGGAAGAGGATAAGAATGCTGCCTGGCTGTGCAGGGATGGGGCCAGGAAGTCCAAGGCACACATGTGCCTGGAGCAGTTGAAATGGATGCATTTAAAAGTGAGGATTTCAGCATTCTTGGAGCTGTGTATGAAACACTGTCTCCCACAAACTGTGCTTGCTCTGTGTGTGGTGATACAGAAAAGGTGGATTTTGGACTTAATATTGTAAATTAATTCATTGGGAAAATAATCTTTGGAGAAAAGGATTCTGAGGGACAGTGATGAACTTGTTCCTCAAACAACAGAGCTAATTAAGTGATCTGCAGTAGCCTAGGTGGGTGGTGGGAGAAGATGGACAAGTCTGCGTTAATTATCAGCACAGGGGCAGAAAGATGTTGATGTCTCATTTCTATAGACCAAAAAAAACAACATGGAACTTCTGCTTCTCTGCAGGAATGTTTAATTCCCACTAACACTCTCAGGATTCCTAACATGGGAGCAGCTCAAGCCTATGTTCTCCTTAGGTATGAGCAGAACCCACTCTGAATTTTAATTACTTTCCAAAATATGTTCAAACTGTGTTATCCAAGACCCAAACACCAATCAGGTCTGATTGAGTTCAGTGGAGACCCAAGAGCAGAACATTCCCTTTAGCAGTTAAAATTGGTGATATTTTCATGTTGTATAGTCTGTGGAGGTTTCTCTCACGCATTCCCTCCCACCCCTGTGCACGCACACATCTCCACACACAAACACCCTGAGTTTCTACAGTCTTTTTTTAACTGCAGCCCAACTGTAGAGTTTTTTATGTCCCTTTACAGTGAGGATCTAAGTAAGGTTTTCCACTCATGCTGTCCAGGAAACTTTACCACATAGAGGCAAAGAACAAAGAGAAAATACTTTACCATCTTCAGAAATGATAAATCTGAACAGTGCAGGACACTTGACAAAGACAATTTCACCCACACTTGCAGGTTTCCAGCATGTTATATTGTCCCACATTCCTGGGCAACCTATAGAAGAGAAAGAGGGAGAAAATACATTAGTGGTCAAAATCCATTCCTTTCTTTGTACTATTATTGCACTTTATATTTGATTGTTCTTCCCTACATGAAAATGCACTTGTTTAGAATATTAAACAGTATCATTTTTAATAAGATTTTCCTGGAATAAAATAGTTGTCATTCATAGGAATAGCATAAAATATGGAGCTGCATGGCACAATAATGTCCAGACTCAGCTCTAGTAGAAGATGATATTTCTTAGTCCCATTTAAATCACTCCAACATGTATCAATATACACTTTTTTTCATGAATCACATCTTTGATTTACATTCTATTAATATCCAATAGTTCTAATCTTTATCAAAGGTTGGGTACTGAGCCATTTTGGAATTTGACCAGGGAGATGATTTGAAACTGAAAACCAGATTCTGTTTCATTCTACAACCATTTTTGTACATATTTGAGGGAAATAACTTCCAGGATGTTTATTTGCTTTAAAAATATTGTGAATAGAAATATCCTTCCTGAGTAAAACTGTTGTAACATCATTCATTATGTTTTCTGCAGTCTTTGCTCCAGAGAACATAAACTCGCAATGTCTAAGGGAGGATTTTGAGTTCTGATGATTTCTAGCATAAACTAAAGACAGAGTCAGGCCTTTAATGACAGTTCAAAGATTAGGCTTCAAGTAGCAAACTTTAATGCAAGGGTCTGAGTGGTAAAAAAAAACAACTTCCTGTTATAAGGATGAAGAAAGAGGAGGTGAAGAAACTGTAGGTGGGAGTTGTCTTCTCTGAGAATTCAGAAAAATTCAGGTCCCATGTGCTCATGTAAATACAATAAAGGAGCTCAGCTCCTGCTTCTTTATGATCACTGTGCCAGAAACATGACAAACTGGCTTTCAAGAAGAATAAGTCTTTCTATAATTCTGCAGACCATCATCTTACCAGCTCACAAACCTTATCACACTTATCCAGTGTACAGAAAAACTCAGAGCAATTCTCTCAAAAAACTCAAATTTCCTACTAATGTTCAAAAAAAAGACTTAGTGAAGGAGTCTCAAATGGGAATCAACTTCTACCTCAACAGGAAAAGAAAGAACTAAACCTAAATATCTCCATTGCTTATTTACATTTGATGTTGAGATTGCGCAAATAATCTTATCAACTGCTAAAAGGCTCTAGCTCCATGATTTTCTAAGTGGTTTTCCGTTAATAGGCTCTGTCTTTGACTATGAGCCAAGACAAATATGATCTTCAGAAAAAGCAGATAATACTTCCAAGTGTTACTTTCTGGCTGGCACAAGTACAATATAATGAGCTATGGGTGATGAACTTGTAAAAACAGTGTGGGCTTCATCAGCTCTGATAGTAGCAGATTTCCATCAGTGGAGGATGTATGTTCACAGGACTGGAATTGGCATCTTTTTTCCATCAGCTTCAGTGGCAGGAAATCAAGTCCTATATTTTCTCACAAAAATATAAGCCAGCTACTACCATGTGTGGTGGGTAGAGCAGCTCTGAGCGATATGGTGTTTGAAGAACTAGGTCAGTGTCCAACAACACTGTTATGATGTACAACATCATAATAATACCATTACCATGATGGCACATGCCAACCAGTTGTTAAACATTCTTTCAAACTAAAGCATGCAGTATCAGATTACATAATATAAATTAATAGCCATATAAAATCCTGACCCTGTTACATAAAATCCCTCAGCTTTTCCAGACACATCAAAATACAATGTTACTCAAAAAATGCTCATTAATGAATCACAGCAGCTAGGAAAAAAATTAAAATGTAGGAATCCTTTACATTAGCCCCTCCTCCTCTGTTTTTCCACCCTTACCCCAGGTTGTTTCCTTTGCCAGGTGAGGATCCCGTCATGAGTGCTGTGATTCACTAGAACCTTTCTAAAAGTCTCAAAGACTGGGGTTTGAAAAGTTTGAAAGCTCTCAGGTACATGATGTGATTCTTGGGTTGTCCTGTGCAGGGCCAGGAGTTGGACTCAATGATCCTTGTGAGTCCATTCCAGCTCAGGTTATTTTATGATTCTATGATTTTGTGATAGTGTTTATGTACTAAAGATGGAAATCAGGACCACACTGTATGCTACTAGATTTTATTGTCTTTGATACATTGTGTCTGTGCACACAGTAGGAGTTGTGTTTGCCATGTAAATCTGAAGTCTTAGTAATAGTTTTACAGCTCACTGAAGTATGGCACTCTGTACAAAAGTAAATTATACATTAATATCCATGTTAATGAGACATTTGCTTACAAGAGGTGCTAGAGACAATCAAAGTGGCTAATGAGATCTTTGAAGAACCACCTGCTAGCCCTACTTAAATTAACTGTGTTGGACAACAAGAAAAACTTCCTTATTTCTTATTATTACTTCAACATCAGTTGTCTTCCAAACACTGGGATAGCAATGGATACTGAAAACCAACCTACAGAAATGCAAGGAAATCCTCATATTGCAGAACAGAAAGTGTAGCCACAGAATAAATATCTCATAGCAGTGTGTATCAAATTCAGTTATACAGGTGGCTGGTTTTGTGGTAATACCATGCAGAGCTAAAAAATAGCCCCATTTACAAAGACATTATAAGTCCATTGTGCTCAAAAACACTGATGTGCTGACACTGGAAGAGAGGGAGAGAGAAGCAGCAAGTCAAATAATTTGCCTTAGCTACTAAAATAAGTGAGTGATGGAGATTGTTAAGATTTCACCATCAATGAGAATATTGTGTGATCCTGCTCAGAAAAGCATATTTGAAATAAACAATTTAGAAGAGGAAAGAAAAGTATGACAAAAAAAAATCTAAGTGGAATAAATGCCAGTGTCTACAATCTCCCTACATTTGTAAACCATGGTACAGCCAATAACTCCTGCTGGGTGAAATCTGCCCACGGAAATCAATGTGACTTGAGTGTGAAACTGCACAGCAGGGCTCTCCTCTGGCACTGACGGGATGTCTCCACTGCTGTGTGACGTAGGGATGCCCAAACTAGCTGTGAAAGGGGGAACTCACATGTAAGCAGCAAAGTGCAGCTTCAAGTGGGCAAACTTTCTTCATTTTTAGCATGCTAGAAATCAGTAATAATAAGAAATAGCTTTAAAGAATAAGATTTCATGTGGGCCAGAGTGAAAAAAAAATTACAACTAGTGGTTTTGCTAATGGGTGGGCTTGAAAACAAAATGGAATCATAGAATCATTAAGGTTGTAAGAGCCCTTAAGATCATCAAGCCCAACCATTAACACAGCACTGCCAAGGCCACCACTAAATCATGTCCCCAAGTGCCAAATCCACATGTTTATTGAACACTTCCAGGGACAGTGATTCCACCACTTCCCTGGGCAGCCTGTTCCAATGCCTGACCACCCTTTCAGTGAAGAAATTTTTCATAAAATCCAATCTAAACCTCTCCTGGCACAACTTGAGGCTGCTTCCAGAAAGCACAAATCCCCTTTCCTTCCCTTCCCATGGCTGCACTGCTACCTGCAGGCAGAAAATCCTGTTTGCTAAACATTGTGGGATTCATCTCAGTGGTGCAAAGCTTGGGGTCTGGTCTTGAGTAAGTACTTATGCCTTCTTCATAGCATGGACAAAAGAGTGCTTCAACTTATTCAGCTAGTTACCCCTTCTTTTATGGGTGGATGATCCTCTGACAGCCCCCATTCCTTGTTGCTGACTTGAGGAAGCACAAAATGATCATTCAACTATAGGATTAGTCCAGATTGGTTTAACTTCAAACAGCTAAGCCTTACCCTTTTGCCCTATTCAGCTACGCAAACTTTCCTCTGTAGTTCATGGAGAGAGACTTTCCAAACAGGGATAATCCCATTTTAAGGTGGCATTGGTGGGGAATCAGCCTGTAAAGTGGACTTGCATCTCTCCACTGACTACACTCAGTAGAAGGCTGAGAACAAGCTTAGCCTAGACAGTTGGCTTTTAAATGGTTAAAGTTTGCATTCCCTATAGGGCCTATGTGGTCTTTTGGAGTAGACATGAATTAACTCTGCCCTCTGTCTGGGCAGAGGGATGACACTGGCTACACAACCTCCTTTAGTCATGTTCTGATCCTGGGCAAGGGAGTCCAGCTGAGGGTTGGGATGTATCACTGCAGGATATAACTAGTGCCAGCACAGCTTTGCAGCTCCTGAGCAATTCAAACCACAGGCAAACCACTGTGGCTGCTTTTGAAAAGCCACATGATCAATCTCTACTCCTCTGTCTCAAGCTTCTTCTTGTAAAAGAGAAATAAAATTCATGTTTGGACTGTAAGCTCCTTGTGGCTGGATCCACCTTGCACTTTTCTTGTGAAATGTGCTTCAAAAAAGAGCCCTACTTTCAGCCGAATCATAACATGGATTTTATATGGATTTCATGTGAAGCCCACAACAGCCCTGATTTTAAAAGCAACACTGTTGAAGCTGAGGGAGGTGCCTCATATACCTAAGGATGGATCTCACTTGGTAGCCAGTGAAAACGAACAGCTCTTTCAGAGAAAGGACTTATTTCATAACAAGAAAGAAACTATTACTATTTAGCATTACAGAATCTGCTGCTGCATTTTAAAAATTATTCTTAGTCTAAAACCATTCTAGTCATAGAATCATAGAATCATCAAGGTCGGAAGAGACTTTTAAGATCATCAAGTCCAACTGCAGATCATCAAGTTGTCGTGGTTTAACCCCAGGAAGCAGCCAAGAACCACGCATCCTCTCACACACTCCCCCACCAACGGGATGGGGGAGCGAATTAGAAGGGTAAAAGCTACAAAAACTCATGGGTTCAGCTAAAGACAGTTAAATAGAGAAAGCAGAAGCTGCACACACAAGCATAGCAAACCAAGGAATTAATTCACTGCTTCCCGAAGACAGGAGGTGTTTAGCCATCTCCAGGAGAGCAGGGACCATCACGCGTAACGGTTCCTTGGGAAGACAAACGCCATCACTCCAGATGTCCCCCCTTCCTCCTTCTTCCTCCCACCTTATATACTGAGCATGATGTCATATGGTATGGAATATCCCTTTGGTCAGTTTGGGTCACCTGTCCCAGCTGTGTCTCCTCCCAGTCTCCCATGCATCCCCAACTTCCTTGCCAGTGTGGCAGTATGGAAAGCAGTAAAGGCCTTGACTCTGTGTAAGCTCTGCTCAGCAATAACAAAAACATCTCTGTATTATCAACTCTGTTCTGCACAAAATCCAAACATAGCCCCATACTAGTCTCTGTGAAGAAAGTTAACTCTACTCCAGCTCAAACCAGCACACAAGTCCAGCCATGCTTGCATGGAGTCAATCCGTCTCCCTGTCCACACAAGCCTCATTCCCATCTTTCATTTCAAATTAAGCCTCTAGGAGGAGGACACTCTCTAACCTGTTACTCCTGGAAGCTGCAAAGCTGCCTTCTTGCCTGAAATTTCTGGACAAGCATAAAGAGAAAACAATTTTTAAAAGCAAAGCAAACCATGCTGGTAGAAAAGCAGTGATAAAGAGCTCTTCTGAAATTGCTTGTGTTTCCTTATCTTCTTTTTCTCCTCTGTCTCGCACAGTCTGGACAGTCACAGTTTGATAGTGGTTAGATATAAAACCAGATTTTAGGCAGGCCCATAGCTGAAGTTCGCTGAGTTTGAGGAGTGAACCTCATTTTAAATCAGCTGAGGATAGAACCTGTTATCTTACACCAAGAGAGTCACTGTGTCGCCAAGACTATGTAGAAATTGTTATTTTTCACAGTTTTGTCTCCTGTGCCTCTACCACAATACCCTCAGTTACACTCTCTATATTTAAATCCTCTTTATAGTCTCTACAACATCCTCTCATGTCCTTATCCTGCCTTAGTGCAAAATGCACTATGGCAAGAGAAGGTGCAAAAGCAGAGATGTGTTTTTTGGATGGCAAGACCATGTGTACTACCTTACTGCTCACCCATTCCCTCCTCTTAATGAAGTGTCCTCCACTCCATGAAAATTATTGTTTTGATGCCTTTTTTATACTTAGCACAATATTTTTACAAAGAGGGCAGTGAAAGAAAGAAGGACAGGACAATGGGCAAAGAGATTTATGCACACAGAAAAGTGAATAGGCAAGAATTTGCATGAAATTTGTTCCCTTGGCAAATCAAGAAAAAAAAAAGTAATTACATAAATGTTAGACTTCTGCATTTTTTCATGTGGGGAAATAAAGGCTTGAAATGATAATCCATCCTTCTGGCTTACAGCATTCAGTGTGATTTTCAGTTGCTCTCCTCATTTATTAGTTTAAAATATCACCTTCAAGGTCATATTGCCTTCAGGAGAGTAATATCAAAGGAAACGTAATGTTACAAGGCAGCATATTAAACTGAATTATGTGGTGCACAATAACTTCTAAAGGGCATACTACATATAAAGCCTTTCAGAGAGAGGGGGAATACAAGAGAGGTGCTCTCTGTTCCTTCATAAATCTGGGTAAATACCAAAATAAATAAGGGCTTAGGCAAGGTCTGGGTATGGGGCTTAGATTTTCAAAAGTAATTAACATTTCAAAGCACAGGTATCTTAGAGGAGTTCCTATCATAGAAACCGTGTTTCTGGAGGTGTTTGGAGTTAGGCAGAAAAGTTATAACTCTGTCAGATTTAGCACTGTGAGCTCATAGCCCAAAAGGCCAATTATATCTGAGGCTGCATCTAAAGGAGTGTGGCCAGTAGGTCGAGGGAGGTGATTCTGCCATCTACACTACTCTTGTGAGACTCCATCTGGAGTGCTACATCCAGCTCTGGGTCCCCTGGCATAGGAAAGACGTGGACCTGTTGGAATGAACCCAGAGGAGGCCAATAACGTGCGCCAAGAGCTGGAGCACCTCTGCTATGGAGACAGGATGAGACAGCTGGGATTGTTCAGCCTGGAGAAGAGAAGGCTCCAAGGAGATCTTAGAGTCCCTTCCAGTGCCTAAAGAGCCTACAAGACAGATGGAGAGGGACTTTGCACAAGGACATGGAGTGGCAGAACAAGGGGGAATGGCTTCACACTGAGAGGGCACGGTTAGACTAGATGTCAGGAAGAAATTATTTCCTGTAGGACACTGACCCATGTTGCCCAGAGAAGCTGTGGCTGTCCCATTCCTGGAAGTGTTCAAGGCCAGGTTGGATGGGGCTTGGAGCAACCTGGTGTAGTGGAAGGTGTCCCTGCCCATGGCAGGGGGCTGGAAACTGATGATCTTTAAGGTCCCCTCCATCCCAAACAATTCTGTGGCTCCATGATTCTATAGTTTCTTTTGAAAGTCCAGGCCATTTGAGAGTAGAAATGTGAAACTGAAATTCCAGAGTAAGTTATAAAAAAGGAAGAACAACCACAAAGGGGAGAAAAACACTAACAAAGACATTCTATGTTGGAAAAGAGAATACTTGATCATGCATGAGGCAAAAGCCCAAAGTTATTCCTACTCTAAAATGTCACATATACAAAGCAGGCATGCAAGATTAGTACAAGGGAAAGCTGAGCAGAGAGAAAGGAAAGGGTTTTTTTTCCTTCCCAGTTCTGCTCCTGATAAATTTTGGAATTATTTGAAGTCTATTCATTCTTTCATCATGCTATTTGGACTGGTTATTACACTAAGAATTAGTTTTTCTATGCAAGTTTTTCTATTTCTGCACAAAGATGCACCTTGTATTGTCTAACGTGGTATTCATTCACCTTATCAGTGTAAATATTAGTTATGTAACTCTAAGTTCTACAATTCTTTTACAGTGCATGAAGGAAAACAGACAACTGCGGAGGGCACTGCTAGAGGGTTTCTAATCATCATAGAATCACAGAAGCAGAGAATGGTTTGGGTTGGAAGGACCTTAAAGACCATCTAGTTCCAACCTCTTGCCATGGGCCAGGACACCTTCCAGTAGACCAGCTTGCTCCAAGCCCCATCCACCCTGGCCTTGAACACTTCTAGGGATGGGATATTCATGTCTTCTCTGGGAAACTTGTTCTGGGAAAAATTGTCATCTGGAGATACATAATTTCATCCCCTAATTAGAAAAGGCACCCAGAAAACCCCTAATTTTAGGCTTCAAACAATTGGAATTAGAGGGATTCCCCATGTTTACTCCAAGTGACTCAGCTAGAGTGGCATGCGAAGAACAATAAAATGAGATCAAACTCACCAGCAGTTGACTCACCTAAATATTTTCTATCACCTTTATTTAGATAAATGCTGCCCTGGTATAGAGTTACTCAACACTACATTATGACTATTTGGAATCCATTGTTTATGCAATGATATTTACAAAAAAATATCACAGCAGTTTCTACTGTTGCAGCATTATCAGTCAAGTGAGTTGTTCAGAGATCTATGATGTACTAAGGGCCTCACTGTTTGGGAAAAACTGTTAAAAATTGCCTAAGTTATGAAAGAGAACATTGTAGAAATTATTTGAGATATTTCACTTCTTATGTACCAAGTTAATCTTAGATTACCTCAAAAACTAAAAGTGAAAGAACCTGAAATGGTGTTTTTTCTTTGGTTGAAATGATGGATTTTATAGTGTATTATTTTTGCAATATAAGTATTGTGTAATTATAATATATTATGAATTCATTATAAATACAGGTTAATTGTACATTAACATCATTTAATTATATGAAATATTTGTCATATAACAATGTGCTAATCTTTTTCATACATTATAGTTACATTTATATATGTAAAATATTTTATAGAATATCCTATATTTTATAGATTTTTTTCTCCTTGCACATTTTATACGTGGCAAAGATCAGCTTTTAAATTGCAGGAGCTGTTATTTATAATTAGATAAGTGTAAATTCTTTTTCTTCTTTTAAAGCTGTTTAGCTCTTTACAGTTACAGGATATTTATTTCTACGCTCACACTTACTGCTGCTCTTGCATTGTTATCTGCCAAGAAAACCTCATCCAAGAAAATCTCCAGAATCCTTTAAGTGCTGCCAGCCAATTGGCCTTAGGTGAGCTCTGAAGAGTTTTAAAGGGAAACTTGAATTTGGCAAAATCTGTGGAACATTTCTTTGTCTAATTATGCAAGAGAGTAAAAAGCCAATAAGCTGCGAAATTGAGAGGGTTTAGTGCTGTTTTAAGCTTTCTTTAAATATAATAAAAAAGATTGGCTATTCCTCTCTGAGAAAGTCACCACTTGGCTGTTCTGGAGGCAAAGAGACTCTGCGAAATTACTGAAAAAACCGGGAGAGATTTCTTTCCAAGGCTGCTGGAGGACAGGATGACACTTACAAGCTGCCAGAACCTGAGCTGGTGCCAAGCTCACCAGCTGCAGATAATCTGGCATTGCTCAGGACATGGGATCTGTGAGATCATGGGGTCCTGCTGGAGGCAGCCAGGCCTGGCAACAGCTGGTGCTCCTCACCTCCTTGGGGGCAACCAGAACAACTGTCATTGTTCTACCTCACCATCAGCCATTCTGACTCACTTCCCTCCCTTCTTAGGGGAAGAAGAAGACATCATGCACCTTATTAATTCCATCTTTCATTAATTCTCCAAGCTGAGACAGATGGGGAAAGGGAGGCTATTCCTTCAGTGCCTAGAAGGCTATTCCTACATCACAGTGCTACAGATTTTGATCCTTACATGACTGGGCTCAGAGTAATTTCTGGGAAGACATAATAAAAGTACTGCCTGAAGGCTGCAGAGTGAAGACAAAGTTTTAGAAGTACTAACAGAGTAAGAACCAGATAGATGTGTTCCCCTTCCACACAGTCTTACCTTCCTTGGTCAGATCCTATCCAAAGGGATCCTGTCCTTCATAGGCACAACCTATCCATAAAAAGGGATTGACTAAGGACAACAGGGTGGAACACTCAGCTGTGGCTTGTCTTTGTGAATAGTTTCAATTCACAATATTAGCTAAGTGGTTGTTGTGATGGAGGAACTGGATAGAAAAAAACATATACATATTTGATATATAGGAATTTGATATATGGGATATTCCTCCCACAAGTAACAACGTTCCCCACAGTGAACCCTGGCTTTCAACTAAGGCTGTAGGTAAGGAATCTTTCCAAGCTGGCAAATTCATTGCCACTTTAGACACCCATGGAGTGATATTTGGCCCATTTTGAGATTTATGGGCCTGTGAAGAAGACATCTGTGAAGATCACTAGGATAACTTGTTGCCATGGAGATGGAGAAAGTAGAAATTTTTTTCAGACTGTCTTTTTGGTATTTTGGAGTCTGAATTCCTTTGAAAATAGTGAGAGGATTTAATTGCATGGAAGAAGATGAGAAGAAGATTTAGTAGCAGGTCTCTTGAGTCTTGAGGATTCCCAGTAATAACTTCAGGGCTTCAAACCTGTTCTGTCACAAAAGGGAAAAATTATAGCACCTTTCTTTGACTTGTTTGTTTCTAACTAATCTCACAACAGCACTAAAGTGGAATTAAAATGGGACACAAACCTTGAAACATTCTCCGAGCTATACTTCAGTCTTAAAAAATCCCAACAGAGTAGAACAGGATTTTCAGTAGGACTTTTTCAGACAAAGCTTGAGGTCAACAGTTGCCCAGTCAATAACATTTCTCAGGAATTTTAACTTGTTTCTTAAAGGACAAATAAGCCAAAGAAAACAGACAGACATTAAACAACTGAAAATAGCAACTGACCTCAAGTCTGTATGATTGATAATTTCAGAAGTTATATTTAACTCTGTTACACATATAGCAAGATCCCTCAAAAGGAATTTAAAAATTATTATTGTTTTGGTTTCAGGGTAGCTCTGGGGGTGAGATTTTCTGTTACTTTTACAGCTGGAACACAAAACCAAACAAAACACAATAAATGGTGACATTGAAAACTAAATGCTCTCCAGAGCATGAGTTCTAAGCGAGCTCAGAAGCAAACTGCCTCTTCATGTTCTGACTCCTGTCCTCCCCACTTTCTTTCTTTTCTAGTGTTTATAAATAGAGTTATCTCAATGGAAAAGGCAAGTCTGTAGTAGCAGATAACTTATAGCAGATTTTGGGCCAAATTCTCTCCTGATGTAACCACAGTGATGCCAGTGTAGATACTCTTGAGAAGCATTTGTTCCTTGTTTACTCCTTTAAACCTTCTGAGAATGAGAAATGACTGAATTAAATAACTTAATTTCTTCCAGTGTGCAAATTCCATAATCTCTCCTGGAAATTGCTCTAGTGGTGAGTCAAACAATTCCTTATTAGAGCCCATGGGACCTTATGATCTAGTGGAGAAAACAAAGGAAATAAATACATTGTAAAAAGCCAGTTCAGAGCCTGTGAAGGGGCATGTCAACATGTTGCATTTCATACTCCTGAATAGGTGCACTGACATTGTCAGACTTGAACCAAGGCTGCCCCCTGTTCCATACCAAACTTTTCTGCCCACAAAGTATTAAGACAGGGAAAAAAAAAAAACACCAAAAATTAAATGTGATCCAGCCTCACTAGGATTGCACACAACTGGGAAATGTGGGTCAGTATGAGAGACTAAAGGAAAGGATATTAGTAATCCATAATTCCCAAGCTCTAGATGGCTTCCTGACAAAAGTAAAGATATGTAAAGATATATAAAAATATATGCCTTGATCAGAGCAGGTTACAGCCTGAAGTCAGCAGAAAGACAATAGGAGGATGGGAAGGGAGGTGGAATGCATGATGAAGAAGAACAAAGGACATGTTAGGGAAGCATGGAAAACTATCATGATCATTCAGAGAATGGTTTGGGTTGGAAGGGACCTTACAGATCATCCATTTCCACCCCTGCCATGGCCAGGGACACCTTTCACTAGACCACGTTGCTCTAAGCCACATCCAGCCTAGACTTCTAGGGATGGGGTAGAAGCAGATTTCCTGTGCAACCTGTTCCAGTGCCTCACCACCTGCTGAATAAAGAATTTCTTTCTAACATCTGGTCTAAATCTCTCCTCTTTTAGTTTAAAATGGTACCCCCTTGCCTATCACAATCTGTCCATGTAAAAAGTCACTCTTCTTTTTCATGAGCCCTCTTGAAGTACTGGAAGGACATTCTCCTGGTAAAAAGCAGTGGATGCTTTCCCTTTCTGGCTTTTTCTAAGTTATTCTAGATTGGGGTTTTTTTCCCTTCGAAAGATTTAATTTTACTTATTGCAGAGAGAGAAGGAGAAGAAATGGAATGGAATGTAGTCTGGGATGGAACCGCCAGTGTCATCACACCAAGATCAGCATCATCACCAGCAAGCAGAGGCCATATAAATTTAATCCAAAACCAGTAAATGTGTACACACTGGCCAAAGCCCTGTACTGGATACTCTACAAAATATAAGATCTCCCAACAGCCTATAGTAAAGTACCAAAAAGCAAAAGCCATAAACATCATGTAAGAAGATGTCAGAAGTATTTCTGATGTTTAGGCTCATGAAACTCATTAGCTGAAAATGCCCAGAAAACCACAGGAAGGCATAAAATTCCAGTCGTGATAATGCAAAATCTGAACCACTAGAGTCAAGGTAATTCCCCTTTGCTTGCCTTTTGATCAGAACAAGGGTGGTGGATTTGTCTTTCCTTGTCTAAATGCTGGAAGGATACAGGAAGAAGTAGGAAGCATCTGCCATCACTACTAGACAATTTACAGTACAGGAACAGTAACATCAAGAACATAGAGACATGTATCAAACCTCCAACACTGCTGGTTCAGTTACAGCCTCAATATTACAGCAGTCATTGAAGGAAGGAGTATTTCGGAAAGAATGTGGATTTTAATCATATTTGGGGAAAAATATATGCATATACTCAATTTCTTTTGCCTTACTCCTGTAAATGAGGAGTTAATTTCAAAATAGCCAATTCCATGTATAAACTCCATGTATAAACTCCATGTATAAAGCTGCTGTAAGTCAGAAACTAATTCATTTAGAGAATTTAGAGACTGATTAAAACAAATATGAAAATGAATTAAATATATTATTCCTTCTTCCTCTCTTCTTACTAGAAATAGTTAAAGATCTACTAGGGAGAGAAATTGCTCTGTGGTCTTGCTCACAAATATGCTTGTAATTACATTCCCATCTGAAGTAATAAATAACTGTGAAAATTTGCATAGATATAATCAATATTCTTTTAGTGGTGTTACTTATTGGAATGTAGAATAATTTCAGAAAAATGCAAAATAAGCCTACAGGGACCTGTGGAGGTCATAGAGATTATTCCCTGCACCCAGGCAAAATAAACCATAATTAAAATATCTAAAAGGGTTTGGGGAGTTCTCATTGTTTGTGGCATCCTTATTACCTGGACAAATCATGAAAGAAGCATATTACAGGACACAATTCTGCATGTTTAAATTATAAGGATCTAGAAACCCCTTCACATTTCAATAATTTGGTAATTGTTGACTTGCAGGGGCAGTGGTAGCAGCAGTGTCATATATAAAGATCATAAATTTCTTCCTGACATTCTAAGGTGTTCTATTACTTAGCAGATTTAAAATTAACTCCTAATGTAAACCTCAGTTAGATGCAGGAGTTTTATATAGCTATAGGTATTTATACAGGTATAGAGTATAGGCATATGTTTACATATATCTTCAGGTAGATTACTCTGTCCATAGTCTGTTTAAGGTACATGTAGAAGAAAAATTAGAAAGCACACAAAACCCACTCAATTTATACCCCAAACAAGAAATCTTATTCATGTGAACAAGAATGTTCAGCTGCTGTAATCATACCACTAGAAATTTCCTTTATCAGTTCTCAATCCAGAAGAATAATGGGAAACAAGTCAGTGATTGTGGTCTATCCTGCATGAAGACAATTACAAAATAGTCCTACTGCCTGGGAGCCCTGGATTTATTTTTGTTCTAGCTGATTCAATAATGGTAACAACAGGTTCTGGTTAAAGCATTTTGCAGGTTAGCAGAGAAGAGGTAGAATTATGTTAGTCATTTGGCTTTATGGCCAAAAAAAACGGAGCACATTCAAGCACTTTCCTGTTGTGGAAATGAAGATAAGGCATGTCCTTAAAATATCTACAACAATCCTTCAGTGCAGTTTATTAATTGCTTGTGGTCATTATTTTAATTGAGCTTTGCTCTTGGCATATAGCTTGGGCATACTCATTACACACTCTAATCATTGTTTTCTTCTTTTAAAGCATTTCCTTGTGCATTGACTTCTATGTCCATTTTTTCAGCCAGGTCCTGGTTAGTCATTCGATGGATTATTCCAACCTTGCCTTTTGTTTGGGTTGTGATTTCTAGTTGTGTTGTTTCACTGTGTTTCCTTTGATTTGTTTTGCTGCAAAGGACACAAACCAATCGATTCCAGAAACTGTGTGAGCAGGAAATGTATGGCTTGATTACCAAAAGTGCAAGCTGCTATGGAAGTCTGAAATGGCTTTTAGGGTAATGAGAAAGGGAAGGAAAAGGATCAATAAGAAGAGAATCTGCAAGTGCTCGTCTGCAGGACTCAACTATCTGCTTCTGAAGGGCGAAAACTACACCATCTAACTAATGTCTAAATAGTTGGGTAGGGTTCCCACTTGGTTTACCAAAAAGAAACCCA
Source organism: Acanthisitta chloris (assembly GCF_000695815.1). Lineage (NCBI taxonomy): Eukaryota > Metazoa > Chordata > Aves > Passeriformes > Acanthisittidae > Acanthisitta > Acanthisitta chloris. The sequence goes on along the minus strand of NW_008692965.1, from coordinate 25,131 downwards.
AACAACAAAACAACTCCAACAAAACAAACCAAACCCCCAAACTAAAAAAAAAAAAAACTCTACCAAAACCCAACCAACCATATCCAACAAAAAAAACCCCCATCAACCAGTAAATAAAATAGTACATATGAACTATGAAGAAAAAGGAATTCACTGGGAAGTCAAACAGGCAGCTAAACTCTTTGAGATTACAGATGTGCCTTCAGTGGGACTCAGCTTGCATATTAAGGCACCTTCATTCAGGTTTTTTAATATGCAAACTGGATGCAAATCTTTGTAACTATCAACTCTACAAGGAGTCTTGGGAGACTAGCCAGTTAATTTAGCCAATAATTTAGATGTGTAACATCCAGTGATGCAATTGTTCCCCAAGGAAATTATTTCCCCTAAATACAGAGCCCAGCACAGTTCACTTCACTGAAATGCCTGTTGAATTCAGTGGGAGTTGAGGTTGGATTGAGAGAATTACACCTGGAGAAGAGTGAGAGCTGTTCTTGGAGAAGGGTGAGAGCTGTTCTTGGTGCTGAGAGCAGAACTCTCCCACTGCCAGCTGAGGATTTGCTGCTCTTATTTTGCTGTGTTTAGCTAAAGAATTTTCAAAATCTTACAGGTGTGGCTTGTTAGCTATCAAAATAAGCTGGTGGGAGCTATAAATATATTATTAGCTGGGATGTGAGTCTGTTTGGATATTTCCACATGGCTTGAGACTCAAAAATATCTATGTTAAAACCAAAAATGCCTCTAAACTACATGTTTACAGTGTGGTGCAAGAGACAGGTAATTACTTTGATTCATCTGTAAATCATTTATAAGACATTATACATTCATTGAGCTGTCAAAATCAGGAGTCTTCATGGCATCCAGGAGCAAAATGAAGAAATGAAAGAGGAAGAAAAAAACATTTATTTTAACTGAGATCAATCTGAAGTCTGGTTGGCATGTTTTCTAAATTCTGTTCCTTTCCAAACATTTTGCAGGAATAATGGATATATTAGAAAAACTTGGACTCTAACATTCAATGTTCTTGTAGATATGAAATGAAGAAAAAACAAATCATACATCAATAGGACAGAAGATTTACCATCTTTCTTCTGAAGTATCTTAAACTAACATTTTATCTTAAAATACGTATAAAAGATAAACTGGTCAAAACAACTTTTTTCCTCCTTTTTTTTCCCTCCATGGACGAGCCTACATGTCCACTTTTAGAAAGCATTCTGCTTTCAGCAGCTACCATGAGATTAATTTCACCTTTAAACTTCAGTATGGTATTGCTAAAGTATTCCCACACCACAGAATAAAATATTTCTATCGTGGAATTCATATTAGAGAATGAAAACTCAAGATAGGAAGCAAAGCAGCACAGGATAAGATGCTTTTTTTCTCTACAATAACATGCAAAATTCTTCTCTCTAGCATAAAATATTTGCTTTCATTAAACTTTATGATCCCCAAAGCAAACCATGTGAGAGGAGCTCTTCTTTGCTTAATTCCTTTTACAAAAGGCTGGAAATGTGCATGAGGGAAGTTGCCCTTTTTTCTTTCCTGTTCCTTCTTTTTCAGGTGAGGAATTTGGGGAGCGAATTGGACATCTTTCCCTCTCTTTTTGCCAGGAGCAAATTACCACATCCATTCTGAGTCAGCAGCGCTCCACAGCAGCTCTCGGGCAAAGCTAAGGATCTTCCTTCCCCATCCTCATCCTCCCTTGCACAGAAACTAAGAAAGCTACAATGAAGACTGCACATGCAGTTCCTGCTGCCTTGTTCTACTAGTGATAGAAAAGGCCAAGAACTTTGTGGAAAAAACCCAGGGCTTAGTGAGGGCTCAGAGAGGTGATATTTAAGGTGCTCTGTAGAATCAAAGAAAGGTTTGGGTTGGAAGAGACCTTTAAGACTGTCTAGGTTCAATTCCCCTACCATGGGCATGTAAGATATGTATATGTCACTTTGTGCTTACTCTTTTGAAGGTAAGTAAAACTGAATGATCTTACTTTTGCCATGGTGAGATGAGTATATACAGCTATATCTTTACCACTTAGCAGAGGGAGTAGTTAATAACTTGTTATAGTACTGTAACTTGCTCGTTCATCTGAAAATGATTTAACTTACTGTTCTTCAGTTTTATTTTGCTGAGGAAAAATCAATATGCAAAATCTGTCAGGAGTCCAAGTTATTACACTTATTCAACTGCATGTATTATTGAGTAGGCAGTTCCCTGTAATGAAGTTCTTGGCTTAAGTTTGTGAGGTATATTAAGAAGCAGTGGATGTAGCTCAGAATAAGCTGAAACAAGAAATGAAATTGTACAGTTGGACAGTTTTAATCATTGGCCACCCCTGTGAGGATATCAGTGCCTGGTGAAATCTCATAAGAAAAAAACCCCACATTTAATGGTAAAGTACAGCCTAAGAAGACTCTCTTGACTGTTTGGTCTAACAACATTTGACCCATGACTAGAGTTTATCAAGTGATCCTATAATACAGGCAGATACCAAAAGGTGTGATCCTAGATATACAAAGTGTGGTATGTCAGATTGTTCTCCCAGAAGCCCAAATACTGCTGAAAAGGAAGTGATTCTTCAGGGAGTACATAAAATCTTCCAATTGAAGTAATTAACAAAAAGCCACTGGAATTTCTTCTAACCCATTCTTGTTCCCACCATATTTACTGTTCTCCCACTTGTGGTCTAAATAAAGGCAGCCATTCCCATTAACAAAGTAAGCACCACCTGGCAAATGTGCTCTCCAGAGTGGCATTCAACTGACCCATTACCAACATCTGCATTTGAATAGCCCTCAAATTTTTTGTGGGAACAGATAGAAAGAGGCAACCCTAGAGGACAATGTCATCAGAAAGCAGATGTTTGAAATAGGTCTGATGAGTCATTCCCTCAACAAGACAGCTTTTGTCCACTGACTGTGAAGGCAGCAGTGGGACAATAGCCAAGATAAAAACACCTACAGCACAGAAACCTCAAGTTCCATGAGAAAATGTCCACACTGTCTCACTGAAAAAAACCCACCCCAAAACACCCTAATATCATTCTCACCTTCATATCAAGGTACAGAAGAATAACCAAGGAAGTTCAAACAATGCCACCTTGATAGCAGGAACACAAAAGCCCCATTATGCCTCAGAAAATAAGGTCCAGCCAGTTCACTTCCTGGGCTGTGCCACTCCTAAGCCTTTTAAATCTGTCTCTAATGAGAGGCTGAATGAAGGACTGAATGAAAACAAGGCACAAACAGAAGGACATTGCATGAGGTTTGATGAGCACCATTGTCATCTCATGCAATGATAGACTGGGTGACCACAGTCTCCACTCCTAAGTAAAAGGAGTTTGTTCATACTTTTCCACAGCAGGTCCTAGGCTGAAGCATTACTTCCCATGCACACTTCTCTTGAAAAAGCTTTGTGTGTTCCACAAGTTCGTAGCCCTGTTGGCTGATGAAAAACCAGTGTCATACACTCTATCTCTCCTCTAGTGACTGTATTCTTTTTTGTGCTCTTTCCAGACCCAAAGCCAGAAGGAACAAGGATCCTGATTTTCATTGCCAGTAGTGGGCAACCTAATTACAAATGGGGAGCTGTTTTGGGGTAGAATGGAAATGCGCAGGTATATTGGAGATTCTTTATCATTCCGGGGTGATAAACATGCACAGTCAAGACTCCCAGTTTAAGTCTGTATTGGTAGATCCTGTTATATTCACTGGCCATACTTAATGAATTCATTAGCCACAGAAGCCCAAACCTGAGGAATCACAGAAAGGCTCAACATTTGTATTTTGTCTATATTAGCTACTAACATGTACCAATATGTTTTACACCCTTTGAGGCTTTTACAAGCTCAAGCAGAGATTATAAATTATTGCTGCATTGTCCTTTCCCTGCCTTTGGGGAATTTGATGAAAACAACCAAACTCTGGATGTGTGTGCAGTAATCTTGCAGTTTCTCTGTTAAAAACAACCAAACATGTATCTATTCAGCAGTGCTCGGAATAATTCATTTTCATAATCTGGTTTTTTTTCTTTGTCCCTACATTGAATGCATTTTTTCTAGGTTGATTAACAACCTTCAGGAAACAAACCTTCCTTCATTTTTTTTTGGCAGGCTCTTAGGAAATATGACTGGTTCTCTGGAGATGCCTCTTTTCACTGTGATTCATAGAATCATAGACTGGTTTGGGTTGAAAGGGACCTTTAAAGATCATTTAGTCCAACCCTCAAGCTATGGCCAGAGACATCTTCAACTACATTAGGTTGCTCTAAGCCCAATCTGGCCTGGCCTTGAAATTTCCAAGGATGGGGGATCCATAGCTTCTCTGGGCAACCTGTTCCAGTGATTTACCACCCTGATTCAGTGAGTCCTAGGGTGGTTTAGCTTCAGTCTAAGAAACCCAAATATAGATGTCAGTATGAAAACATGAGGAGCATCACTAGGGCCACCTGAGCCACCTCCTGCTGACCACCTGATCTGACCTGCTACTTCTACTCTGATATTGTTACTCCAATAAGTCTGTGCCACTTTCTCCAGCCCTGGGTGGATGTCTCAGACACCCAAGGCATCTCAAATGGCACTGGGTATACCTTTCTATACAACAACCTCCTTTCTCCAGTGTCTCAGCTTCCACTATAGCCCATGAAGTCAATGCATTTAATGAAGCCTTGAAAGCAATTCCAGTGATAAAATGAAGGAGTCTGTGGGCAATGATCTACACTGGGCAGTCTTCTGGTTTCCATCACTGATTATTCAGGGAGCCTCACTGACTAACTCTAGGCTAAACATGGAATTTTTAGGAATCTACATGAGGTATGTCCACTTTCCCAAAGACAGGATTTTAGTGCAATTTGAGATGTTTCAGCCAATTGCATTGTCAGTCTGGATAGACACAAATCTTCCATAGGCCCCATGTCAGAATATCTTGATATTCTAAGGAATATAGGGACTCTTGTGTTTACATGCACTTGCATTTGGTCATAACAAATCTCCAAAGTAGTTCCCAAATTCTCTTGCTTCGGGAGCTTATTGGACACTAGAACATAACTTATTAGGCAAAGTCTAGGGTTCATCTAGGGTTTCTCTGAAATATAATCACTGTCAGTGTGAAGAAATTCAAAGTCAGTCTTAATCCATGTTTCATCACTGAAAATAAAGATGCTAGAAACCAGTCAACTGTGCCATTGATTTCTGCAAGAATCAAACTCACTCTCTTACTGCTGTGTTTTTCTCAGTGAGACTAACAGTCTAAAGAAGCAATATAACCTCACTTTGTCAGAAAATCCAGCAGCCAGGCACAGAACAACCCACGGGAACAGGAACAAAAGAGCATTTTCACCAAATTACCTTTTAAAAGAATATCCAGTTGTCTGACACCTGACTCACTCATTTTTACAGAAGCATAACATGTTTTTAGGATCTTTATGAAAACACAATTTCCATGCATGGAAACTCTTTAATTCAGCACTGCAAAAGACTACAGCAGCTTCCTGATGGGATATAGCACTGGCACATGGTTTAAAAGGAGCTGACCATCATAGATGGTCAGATGACATCTTAATAGTCTTTTGGGAATTTTTTTATGCCATGATACTATAGACATTAAAAACATTAGATGACTGCATGTTGTCAGAGCTTCCAGCTGTCCATGACTCTGAAGACAGTGATAGATGAAACCATCACCCATTTAATTGCCTAAGTTTTGCTGCTATTTGTCATTCATTTTATAACTGCGTGGCCTGGTGTAACATGATTGCAATTACATGTGCTGCTTAAAATTGCAGCTTGGGGGAAAGTGGACTCAAACAAGCCTTCTGCCCTACAGGTAAAATCAGTTGCAAATGCATCTAGAATCACAGAATTATGGAATGGTTTGGGTTGGAAGTGAACTTAAAGATCATCTAATTCTAAACCCTTTACCATGGGTAGGGACACCTTCAACTAGATCAGGTTGCATCTACTATATTTTTGTAGATGCCCACAAAAACCCCAAGACAAAATCAAGTAAATAATATATGGGGCAAACCTTCACATTTTGACAGTCACTGCACATACTGGAAAGAAATTGCCCTGCTTACTCTAGATCAGCTTCTCATTGCCCGCTGTGTACAGAATGTAGTAGAAATGAAGACTGGGCTTCTTGATCATATTTAAGTCTGGACAAAAGAAGAGAGGTGGTGTGGTTTAATGAACTAGATGTCACCATAGAAACAAGGAGCTCACAAGAGGAACTGTGTAAATAATTGATATTTTGTTTTTTTCAACACACACACACATCCCATTCGGTTCAATTAAGTGAGATTTTCCCCTAAATTTTGTTTGACATGAAAACAGAGTTGGACTGCCAGATAGGAAATACCAATTTTAGCTTTTTATCTTTAATTTAAACATCTCTTTATTTTTTAACCCTGATTGAATTTAAGTAGCTTCAGAAACAATGTTCTGTGTGGAAATTTGCCATCTATTTTTATTTTCCAAATTTGTTAATGGGTGTTATTTTTCAGCCTAAACGATTTAAGATTTTAACCTTAACCTGCATTTTTCCATGACTAAACTGCCTGCAGAGAGACACTTTTAATCAATCTTACTAATCTTATCTGTCATTATCTTACCCAGTTGCCTGGACAAATTCCTTTCCACTTTTTACTTTCTTTTAACGTCTGTTCCTTGGTTATCAAAGAAAGACTTCCTGGCAATTCTGGGGATTATAAAAGCAATAGCTTTGAAAGAACCAGATAGGAATTATTACAATGAATATACTATGGGATGGGACTAGTAACTCATACAGATATTTTGCAGTTAATGGTGTTTTCAGAGCTGTAGGTGTTGCATTCCAATGCGTTTCCTTCCCTTCCTTTCCCATCTGAAAGGAAGTGCAGAAGATTACTAAACCTAGATTTATTAGCAGGGCTTGCAAAGAAGGAGTCCTCATTGAAACCACCAAAATGTGGTTGGCAGAATGTGTTCATGATGCCCAAGGAGATAATAGAAATTTCTGCTTCATTACAGCAATTTTTACATCTTTTCTCTGAGTCATCTTCACTGCCCATCCCCAGGCTGATGACTACCTTGCCTAAGTTTGAACTATCTTAGAGAGTCCATATAGCTTAACTTGTCCTCTGGCTTCCTTCTTGAATCAGTAGAAGAGAAAAAGGCCATTCCAGAGAAAAAAATTATCCCACAAATGTCAGGAATCCTGAGCAGATTGAAAGGAGTAGCTCCAAGGAAAGACCCACAGCTCTACAGGGGATGCTTAGACTTTGTTTAGATTAGAGAATTGAGGTATTAGTCACTAAAATTGAGACAGACAAATCACATCCCTGGAGACAAAGTGGTGAATAAGAACTTGTAGGATTTGAGCTCAAGATTCTTTTGACAGAGACTGAAGTATTCATATCCATCATACGTGCTGTGGAAAATCCCTGGCAGAGCACTGCCCTAGTGATGCATGAGCCACCTACAGCTCTGCACACTCCACACTTAGCACTATCCTGTGGATAGCACATGGCACTGAAGAGAATATATAAAGTATATTAAGGAAAGATTTTCTTGACACTGAGACACATAGGATTCAAAAGGCACTGTGACCCCTAATGAAGGATGGTACAGAGATTCTCAGTCTAATCCAGCCTGATCTGTAAGCAAAAGCAGTAGGATTGTGCATGCACAGCACTACCCTGAAGAATATTTCTGCTTCCAGGACCATGGTTTCAGCTGAGAGGTACAATGCCAAATGAATATCCCTGCTCAGCTAGCATTAATATTGTCTAAGATACAAAGTGCATGGGGTTTTAATCCCTGTTACCAGGAATTCTTCCCCAGTAAAACTATTGTTATACTATTTGTCTTCTGAGGCAGAACATCTATGGAAGTATATATTGACTGTGAATTATAGAGGGATGAGAAACATCCTAGAGGCTTTTCCAATAAATATACTAGTGGTTCACCCACTGGAAGTTTGTCTTGTCTGCAGGTGTGACTAGCAAGAAATGTTTCCGTACATGAGTCCAAAAGGAACCACGTAAGAAATTTTGGGTGTAGAGACAAATCGTTAGCTATACCCTTCCAATTCTAGGAATTCACTAGCTTGAATTCAATCCTAGTTCTATTGTTCTTGCGCACAGCTGCATCAATAAGGGAGACACATGCACACAGACACTGGCACACAGTGAAGTAATGTCTTCCCAGTGGTGCCAAGGGAAATAAGAGCAGATAATTCAAAGGCTCTGAAAGAACAGGAGGCTGATGAGACACTCAATAAAAATGTGAAACTAAGAAAATCTGCTCCATCATCTTCGTATCATGGAAACAATTCAAAATCTCTCCTTGCATTACCACATGATCTTCTAATGACTAGTTCCTACCCCTTGGCACCCTTACCAATTTTTTTCCTGTTGATTGACAGGGTAACTTGCTAATAGGATACCTTTTAATAAAGTTCATTGTAGGCATCACATCCCTTCAAATCATTATTTCATTTGAATTCCTTGACATGCCTGTGAATGTTGCTGCCCTTCAACTTTTTTCAGAGGAAGGGCAGGAGGAGTGGCACTAGATAATAAGGGCTACAAGTTAAAGATTAATTTGACAGTGAGTCATGAATCACAATATCACCAATGAGGCCTCATCACTTCTATTCAAATTCTTGATGAGTTCACTGTTGTCATATTTTGGCTCATTCCAGATTAAAACATTTTAAGCACAATGAACATTAAATCAGAGGCCCAAATCTGCAGATCATTCAAGGAACTCCCCCACCGTTTGAGAGAGAGCCACATCCAAGGAACTAGTATGGAATATGTGGTTCCAACAGTGGAAAGCAAGACAGGTAACAGCTGAGAAAAGTCTATCATGTCAGCCTACATCTGGAGATGTTCTACATTGCATCAGCAGAGCTCTTTACATCATGGGATTTCTCTGAGTGGTGATTTCCTGGCTGTGATCCTGTGCACTCCATGGACAGTATCAGATATTACTGGTCAGTAGATCCCAGATCAAGCCAGACGAATGTGTAAGGCACGTGGAGTGACAACTAGGAGCAGTACAATCCCACCAAGAAGCAGAAGACAGCTGGGAGATTCTCATGTCAGTGCATGCATGTGGTGAGTGTGGATGTGGACACTGCTGAGCACCTCTTTGTCTTTTAAGGTCACCACTCAAGGAACCATTGACTGCAAAACTTGCTCACACAAGCCTAAGTAGATCCACTGCATGGATGACATAGATTCATAGATTGTTAAGGGGTTGGAATGGACCTTATAGATTGTCTAGTCCCAATCCCCCTGCCATGGGCAGGGACACCTCCCACTAGACCAGGTTGCATGAAGAAGACATCTATGTATCAAAACATCCCATGGTAAAAATCACAATCCAGACTTTTGGGGGAAAATTCAGACCTCTAGCATGATCTTGTCAATATAAGAGAGCCTGATGCTAACGGTGGGGTTGATCTAATCAAATGTAGACACCTACAGTGTAAACATTTAGAGCTCAGACAGTCACCCTTACTTCCATGTAAGGAAAAAAGGCATCATCTAACCTACCTTGAGGGTGAAATTAATTATGTCTCAGGCTCTACTTAGTGGGTATCCAGAGCTACAAAATGAGGAGGGTGACTTGCTCATTTGTAGTGTAGATGCACTTGCAGGTATCAACATTTAATTTGATAAATCCCATGCTAAATGTACATAACCCAGGAAACTGTCATAATATCTGAGTAACTCCTGTGTCATTCTTTCCTAGCCTCAGGGCTGGAACAAGTCAGAAAAGCCTGGATAGGAAACATAAAAATGAAAGAGGTGCATATGGATCAGCAGTGAGATTTATCAATTCTGATCTGGCGGAAAATACCTTGAGGGCTGATGACAGCTAGAAGAGGGTCCAGCACAAACTGGGGCAGCTCTAGGCTAAAAACAGGGATAAAAACTCAGATAAAGGAGTCTGGAAACACTGAGATAAGAAACAACCTCACTCCACTGCCTGGAGAAGTCAGTATGAAGTAATCACTCCCCTCCTTCCTTTCTTTGGCTTTCAATATTTCCCTTTATCAATTTCATTCCTTTTCGAGAGCGGAGTCAGATTCTGGGTCCTGCTGAGATTTCATTTCCTTCAAATCTCTTTTTCATTCAGGCTGTAGGTGATGTCTGAATGGGAATGGGCACATAGGGTCAACACACGCCCCTTATTTCTTTTCATATAAAGATTTCTAAAGAATTTAAAGCATTTAAAAGGAAGAAGCCATCATAAAACTAATGGGGAAAAAACAAACAAAAAACCCCAGCAAATCTCAAGGCAATCATTGTCTCTGAAGAATCATAGGCAATGCACAGCAGCAGAAGGAAAGAAAACAGTGCTGTGAAGAATAAAACAGTAATGAGCAGAACATCTGGGCATGAGAGGCAGAGTGGGAGAGGAAGGGGAAAAAAATCAGAGCCTTGTAAAGCCAGAGCTGGATGTTTTCCATAATACAGTGCCAGCCTTGCTCTTCAAGACCTGTGATTGTAGTGGCAGCATCAACATTGTGTTTATGTTGGACCTCACCCAGAGGAGCTCTGGGGAACCATTTAGCTGATGCCTGTGTTCAGACACGGAACACAGCAAGCGGGTAAAGTGCGAGCAGGAGAGCTGAATTCTTGCAAAATGTAGGAACCCATAAGATGTTCATTGTCTTTTGACATCCAAGTGCATGGCTTTCCATGCAGTACTTTTAGGTAGAAGTATCAGTACAGAAGACAATGTCTGTAAACAACAGCAGAGAACCTACTATTATCACCACTAATTTTTTGCATCGTGTGTGCACCTTGGAGTAGGATTCATGATCTGTAATATTGTACAGTATTGTTCTAGATGCTGTAGAAATACAAATCACAAAGACTGTTCATGTCTTAGATCCAATTCTGTACATGACCATCTGACTTTGTGTCACCTACCACAAAAGAACACGGAGCAAACTTGCTTACAGGGGTTACTGTAGTTCAGTTGATTTGGTGGAATGTTTTTTAAGCCATGGTAACTTGATCATGTTCCCAAGTCTCTACAGACTCCCTAAAACCTCACAATCCCATTTCATACCCTGCAGCCCCTCTGCGGAGAAATAAATTCTCAGAAAAATGTATATATTCAATTGTTCTATGGCAATTTTCATGTAGGAGTAGTCAAAGTGGGGAAGAGGAGGTTGTGTGCTTCTCCTTGCTCTTGAATAAACAGAAGTTTACTCACCAGTCAGGAGGGATTTCTTCCTTCTCTCAGCTGTTTCTGACAAGCAAGGCAGTTATTTCCTATATTTCTCTTTCTTTGAAGGAAACAATCTAATAACATATTTCTCCACTACCTGCCATCATTAGTAAGTCCAAGTGATACAGCTGAATAACAAAAAACAAATGCTGTGCAATTTTCACTTCTCCCAGATGAAAAACAGTTTGTCTGCAGCAGGAGAAAATTGAGAGGAATCAACACACTGCACATATGACTGCATAGTTTATGGAGAGTTGCTGCATCTTCAGGGAGTTTTGTAGTGAAATGTCCCCAAATCTGCAAACAGTAAGAAGGTGGTAGTGTTCTGTTGATGTCCCATGTGGTTTTGAAATAAGTATCATGTAATGAAAGGTGAGTATAGAGGTCAGGTCTTAGAAGGGGGTAGAGAGGAATGCTGTTATCCCAGAAGTGAAATGAAATATATTTAAAACTTGTCTACAATAGGTAAAAACAACAACAACAAAAACCAACATAAAAAGTAAAGAAAAAGGGCAACAAGCAGAATCTATGGAATGAAATGGCTTTCAGAAAAGAAATACACCAGAATTCTTCACTGGAAGATTAATATCTTTGAGGGGATATGGTTTCTTAACCCAAAGCCACATAAACTGAGGAACTTGTTGCCACAGGATGTGGTGAACAACTAAAAGATGCTCAATGAGCCTGGGAAAATCTTTACAGTGATTCAGTCTGCAAATACTGGGGGAACAGAATACAGAGCAGCTGGGTTCTGCTCTGAGTGAGTGCTTGAAAGGATCCAGTCCCTTCCTGCCTGAGTGGGTGATACAATTTAATCACATTGAGATGCAAAAGCCTTTCCAATGGCTCTGGACTTCCTCTATCTCTGAGCTGTGTCCTTTGAATTTGGAACAGGAAGGGGGAGAAGTTCAGTCTGAATAGTCTCCCAGCTGTCAGGACTATTCTGGATTTGAGTGATAAAGGACAAACTGGCTGCTGAAATGGTCTCTTTTCACCTGGGAGAATCTATGAATTCTTGAATCCAAATAATAGTCATTGCATAAGCATAAGAAGTAGGGCTCATGGTCAGCTTCAGACATCATTTTGGGGGTAAGAAACAAGTTTTTTTCCCTTTTGTCCTTGCTTATGCCACTTCCAGACCAGGGAAGAATTGGGAAGCTCTTCTGTAAAGCACAAAGAGGGCCTCAAAAACACATTCCTGGGGGTAAAATGAACTGCCTGAAGTACATACTTTCCTCAATCCCACCACAACACACAGCTCATTCTCCCAAAGCTGAGAAGTGGAACAGAAATGAGTTTATATGGGAGATGAATAACAGGACTCAGATAGAAATATTCCTAGGAATGGCTTTTCTTCAAAGGACACTCTGGTGGCACAGATATTTGCATCCTGCCCTTCATTGCTTCTGGCCTAAAATGCATGGCAAGGAAAAGGGGAGAGAAATCTCCCCTATTTTATCACACACAATGTGTTTTTATCTGCTCTTCTCTGCAGTTTTATCAATTCTAGTCACAGCAGAAGCAGTTTGGACAGGACTCAGAAAATGGACCCTGATTTCCAATTAGTTTCTTTGTCATTCTTTGCCCTTTTCTCCTTGGTGCTGGCCACAGGCAGCTCCTGCTGCAGTCAGTAGGAAATAAGACAGGATATTAAACTATAAATTTCTGCTTTGCTCACTGCCTCAGTTTCTTATCTCAGCAATAGCACAAGTATCTTCATCAAGATTACAGCCATCACAACATTAATCCCTGTAAAGGTCTTCAGATCATGTGAGAGAAGCACAAATTGTTACTGAGCTGATGAGAGAAAACGGAACAGAGTGGTGATGCACTTAGTGTTCTGTCCTGTCCCAAGAGCTGCTGTAACCTGCACCAGCAGAACTCATCCAGGCATACTGTTTCTTTTGAATTTCCTCTTTATTTGCACTAGTTTTATAGACATTTGTCACTCCATCACCTAAAGAAACCAATTCCTGACCTCTGATAATAACCCCAAACGGCTCTGGTACATCCCCACTGATTGAATTTTTGTCCCTTAGAATGTTTCTCTAAGCTCATTCAGCAGCAGTGATGTACCTCTTACCATAGTTGTTTGCACTGACATTGCTGAAAACCCCTCCAGGCATCACAGGAAATGTTTAAAAACCATCAGTTCAATGGACATGGTCTGAAACTCACCTGGAGCAGAGTCATTGAGAGGGTTCAGGGCTGCTGCCCTCCGGATCTTCTCCAGACAAGTCTCTTGCTCCTTTTTAATGATGCAGTTGGAATGGGTTGCTGCAACCTGGAACACAGGGGAAAAAAATGAGAAGAAAGAACAGTTAAAAAATAAAACAGTTAGTGAGTGTATCAGGAAGTATCAGTTAAGTTTTAAGGTCCCGCTCCAAAAACCCAAAAAACTACAACCCAAAAGACCTCAAAACCCCCCAAACCTCCAAAACTATTAGAAGTTGAGAGAAAACTGCAACAAATTTTCTTTCTTTTCCTTTTTTTTTCCATTTCCTTTTTCTTTTCTTTTAGTTTTCTCTTTTCTTCTTCTAGCAGGTTTGAGGTCAAACTGCAGAACTGAAATTCTCATAAATTATTTGGGGTTTTTTTCTATTGCTCTTCTTGTCAAAATGCAATTTCTAACATGTTTGCTTTATTTTATTGAATTCCTTCTTCATGTAAAGCTGAAACAAGGGTACCTCTAAATAGAGAAATAATTTAAAAAGGAAGCAGAAATCAATTTAGGCTCAGTTTGGTCTTCCACCAGTTTCTTATGAGTCTTTTCACAATCCATTAACCTCACTCCAGACTCAAAACTAAATTAAAAGCTGTTTCTCTTACTCTTTCACTCTGTTTATTCCTAAATGTTACTTTCTTCATTTATTCCTAGGAATTCAAGGCATTTTTTTTTTGCCAAAGGAGAATGCAGTGTCAATTAAACTGAGATGATTTGATTCAAAACCTTTCTTTCTCTTTTTCTTTTGTTACAATTTTCTATCTTTAGGGCTCTAAGCCAGCACACTAGAAGGAAAAAAGTACGGGGGAATAAAAAGAGAGGGGAAAAAAAAGTTAATTTATACAAGGAATATTACAGCCAACAGAATGCAGGCAATCCCAAAGCAGCAACAAAATAAGGAGGTGACCCATTTCCAGAAATCAATACAGAATTTCATTCCTATAGCAGACAGTGGCCACAGAATACCAATTCAAGGGCAATACAACCTCAGGTTTCATTAGATCGCTTTATAGGGGCACTGCTAAGGTTCAAATCACTCTGTGGAAAATGCCATGAAAATCAGTGCAGTGGCTGAAGGTGAGATGGGTCACCCTGGTTCACTGGAGCAGTTTTGCTGTTTGGTATTTCCCACCCCATTTCTTTCAATCTTGACAATGGAAAACTATAGAGGAAGTGGAGTGTACCTGGCAAGAGACCTGTTTCCGTTATCTGAGAAGTAGGAACAAGCACCCAGGGAAAGCAATATCTGAATTGAATCTTCTTTGGTTTGTTTTGGAGCATATGTGCAGTTCACTTTTCTTCTCTCACATCCCAGCAGAGAGAATGAAGTGAACTGTTTTGGGTCACTTATGCACCAAACTTCCAACACACACTCAATACATACTTAGAGCAAAACCCCAGGGAAGTGCAATGATTTCAATAAAGGGTTTCATAAAAAAAAAAGGGAAAGAAATCTTTCACAGGGGTATGTAGTGGTAGAACAACGGCGAAAGGTTTTAAACTACCAGAGGGCAGGGTTAGATTAGATATTAGGAAGAAATTCTTTATTCATAGGGTGGTTGCCCAGAGAAGCTGTGGCTGCCCCATCCCTGGAAGTGTTCAAGGCCAGGTTAATGGGGCTTGGAGCAACCTGGGCTGGTGAAATGTGCCCCTGTCCGTGGCAGGGAGTTGGAACTGGATGATCTTTAATGTTCCTTCCAACCCAAACCACCCTGTGATTCTAAGATAATCCTATTTTGATGGTGCCTGTGTTGTGCTTTTGTGGGCATGATGATGCACAGAGCCATTTGCACACTTTTGCCCTTGTAAATGTTATAAGCCACCACCCCTATATCAAGGACAGACGGTTCCTAATGTACCTCTCCTGGAAAGCTTTCCTCATCATTTGTAGGAACTGATAATGCTACACAGCTTCATCTCCAAGATCTCAGTAATAAATTTCAGCTATTTTTCCCTGTGGGATCCACCAGGCACAACCATATCAGATTTGTTCATCTTCAAAACAAACACTGTTCTGTGCTAAGGGCTCCCAAGTGTCTGGAAAAGATATATTGTCACAGATCTCTAGGATCTCCCAAGAACATAAGGGCTTTTGCTACATCATCCCCTAAGCCTCACCAGAGACAGAGAAAATTGCATTGGCTGACATTCAAGATCTTAGAATATCTTTTTAAAATATAAAAGTGAAATAGCAAGAAAATCAGGGTTCTGCTGTTACTGCTGGTTCATAGTTGTCCAGGTCTGAAAGAGGGCTGTCCAGGGGTTGTCTCAAAACAAAAATGTGGCAGTTTCTTCACATTTCAGCTTGTACAGATTAGAAAAATCGATTATTTAGTTGCCGTTGTTTTTGCTGTTGTTATTATTATCATCATCAACAACAATAACAGCAATAAAAATACATTGTCTATGCAAGCAGGATCTGAATAAACAAGAGGAAGTATTTCTCCACACAATTGTTATTAACTAGCAGAACTTTTCAGCTTGAAATTCTGGATGTTAAATGCGATTGAAATTTTATATACATATATATATATTCATATATTTATACAAACATTATCAAAGGATAGAGGTTGCTGAGACACTACAACAGGTTGCCCTGAGAAGCTGTAGCTGACTCATCCCTGGGAGTGTTCAAGGTCAGGTTGGTTGGGGCTTGGAGCAACCTGTTCCAGTGGAAGGTGTCCCTGCCCATGGCAGAGGGGTCAGAACTAGATGATCTTTAAGTCCCTCCTAACCCAAACCATTCTATGAGTCTATGACTCTGATTCTATGAGATAATTACAAACACTGAGAAACCCACCATGCTTGTGTCCTGTGGGGTAATCAGAAACCTTGGAGAAGAAGGTTTAGATTTGATCTATGGTGAGAAGACAAAAGCATGTGATTTATCCTTTTTATTTTTGGTATTTTCATTACTAGAGGTATATCAAAGCCAGGACTTGATTGATTATAAAGAAAGCCTAAGGTAAAAAGCTCAGATCTTACTGTTCTCCTTGCAGACAGGCAAATCTAGCCAGATGTCTCTGACTAAACTGACTAAATTTAGTCAACTGTATCTGCCTAAGTCTGGCTCAGGAGGCTCAGACTAGTGGGCACAGAGAGCACCAGAGCCACGTGCTTCACCTGTCCCTGCAGCCTTCCTCAAGCTGGCAGAATATTTTGATGTGACTTCCCATAACCATCTTTATGCCATTTTGTAGCACTCTTCATCAGCAGATTCAAAAAAAAAGGTATGTTGGAGAACTTGAAAACTGAGACAGAAAACAAAGAAAGGGAGGAAATGTTAACCTCAGTGTCGGAGGAGAGAATAGGAGCTGCCTATCATCTCTGCTAATAAGCAATTCCTTATCTGAAAAAATAAAAAAGATTTAGATTGTTAATGACAAGAGATTTCTCTGTTGAATGCAGAGATGCTTTAATGTTATCACATTTTCCTGAAAGGATTCAGAGGTTTGATGTCTTCTCCATTGACTGTGCATCGATAGAGCCTTTAATCTGTCAGGTCAGTCATAAGCAACTGAATGGCAGAGCCCAATTCAAATGGAAGTGTAAGCTTGAACTCCATGGCCTCTTGATTTCATTTCTTTTGCTTCAAGGACATTTGCAATTTCCTGTGTTCAGTAGAGACTGTCTGGTTTCAGTTTCCCAGAAGATATCACTGATATGTGCAGTTAGAGAGTATTTTGACACATCCTAGAAAAATCAAGAATCCAAGCGAATAGTGCATGAAATTCACTTGTTTTTGAAAAATTGTTACTGTCAATGGAGTGAAGGATTTTGGCTCACAGCAGTTTAGAAAAGGCATGTATTTGTTTAGATACAAAGACAGTAAAGACAATCAATAACTGGTTAGTTCTGCAAGACTACAAAAAGAGGAAAGCAGCTGGTTAAGGCACTACAGACGTAGAAAAGAAATCAGAGCTTTAATTTTTCTCCATTTATAGTTATTAAGGTAGCCACCACTAATATAAACTGGTATGTGCTATATGTAATATGTAGTACTTAACTTTGTTGTTCCCTTCACACTATGGTAATACTAAAACCAATCAGGTTGCTGTATTACAACTTAAATGTTTATAAAAATTTATATATGCAATTACATATTTTCTCACAAATACTGTCAAGGTGTTGCTCTATTGTGAGCAGTTCCATTAAAAAAGCTGTTGTTAGTACAGAAACCTGACCAGACAGCCCTGTGAACACATCTGTGCTGCTTCCAGACGTGCCCTAGCTATATGTGTAAACCAGATTAGCAAATTTAATAGCCATGTGTTTAGCAAAGCATTGATCAAATATATGGATGCTTCAGGGAATAAACCACGTGGGAGGAGTTGTGCAGGTCTGAAGCACCATACACTTCCCTGTTCATGGAAATAAATACACGTTGTCAGGTTATTCCAGCAGGAAATTTAAGTAATCTCTATTTTCTTTTCTTTCTATTTTGAATCCTATATATTAAACACTGGGAGCAAGGCAGGGTCAGGCAACTCTGAAAGCAGCTTCTGCCTTTCCTCCAGATTTCTAGACTGGAATGACAAGTCAAACTGTCTGATTTGGTGCATAAAGATCTGCAGAGCACCGGAACAGCTCTGCACCTCTTCCCAACATCATGGCTCACATAAGGCACAGCATGGTACAAGCCAGTGACATTGTGTCTTGGACCCTCATGCCCAGTAAACTACCTTAGGAAAATGCTTCCTAAGCACTTGTACTAAGGAACAAGGGATATGAACACTGTGTTCATGGCATTAACATACAGCTAAATCCTAAGTGAGCAGGTTAGAAATCTAAGACGGACATCTAGATCATTTGAAGTGCTTTAGGGTATCTCACTTGACCTCCAGCTGCTGCTTCTTGAATGACCCTTTCTGTTTGTCCTTTATCAGAACGTTTTGGAGGCTGTAGGATATCTTCAATGGCAAAAGACCTTTATGTGTTTCCACTTGTATCATTTCCTCAGTTATATCAAGTGGCACAGGTCTTCTCAGAGGAAAACCAGGATGTTTTGTATGAATGGGACATTATCCCTGTGCCATGGACACAGTCACTGATAAAGACTTGTGGATAGAACAGGTGGGTGGATAGCTGAAAGGATTTGGAGTTGTTTTAACACATCAAAGCCAGGCATTTAAAGAGGTCTCAGTGTTATCAAAACCAATAATCCTGAGGGCAAACTGCAGAACAGTCGAGCCAAGAAACCTGCTCTTTGACTACATTCAGTTATTAAAAAAATACTGATTTACTCATTTTATTCACAATAAGTATATCCACAATTTCTATAAAATATGATTTCTCTACACAAGCTAACTTGGTGGATATACCAAATCAGAAGACACTCCAGGGTCAGAAGATACGCTTTGAAGTCATAGTAACAATGCCATAGTGCATTGGGAATTGATTTGGCATTTTCATTTCTATAAAGACCAGATCAAATATAGCAAATCTGTACCATTTCTGTTGTTTCTTTTCTGCATTTCTGTGTTAAGTCTGTAAAGTCCTAATTCTTTTTTCTTGCAAAATGAGTGGTAAGATTTCCACTCCATTCAGGATATCTCATATCAGGCACCATAGCAATGAGAGGGGTAAAGAAAGACAAATAAGAAACAACAGCAACATCAATCAAACTTCATTAAATCCTTCATGGACACTGGTTTACATCAACACAGAGATCAACTAGAGTATGATTCATCTTTTTCTAAGTGTTGTCTCTAAATTCATGCAAGAGAGGAGTTTAATCCACTAGGTATATTAGATCACTCACTCTAAGCTGTATTACACGTTTTACTAATTCTATTATGACTTTCAGTTTTGAGAAGTTAGCTTAAAAAATGATACATTATTCTGTGAGCATTGCCAAAAGAAGCTTACTTTGTCATGGAAACAGCATTACTAGATTTAATCCCTGTTCTCACTGAGCAATGATTCAACTGTCAAACCCAGGCCAAGACTTGCAAAATGTAGCGTTAAAAACAGAGGTGTTTGGGAAGAAGCTCTGATTCTCTGGATTTTTTTCAGAGCTGATTTGCATCACTGCTGGGACCCACAACACTGGCTTGGCAGGCAAACTAATTGTTGTCCCCAGAAAGGTTTTACATTGTCACTTGATTGCATTTTTGTCTGTGTAAATGGCACCCAAACCTCTGTGATTTCAGAACACTTCAGACTAAGGGAAAGGGTAAAGCGATTAGAAACTTATTTAAACCCAGGCACAATTGTACAATCTGCAGCATAGTTTGGACATCAACCTTTAATCAAATTGTGCAGAAAAAACCCAAACTCACTAACAGAATACACTGCCAAAAAAAAGGCATTGATTCCTTTCAAATTGGCTGACATGAATTTAAGATACAGTTGCCTTCTTACACTGATGGTTCCTGGAGAGATGCAGGTCTCACTGCAGTTTAGAAAATAGCAGCAGTGTAATCAACAGTTTCCTTCACTCAGTGGATGCCTTCTGAAGTGAATGCTGGATAAAAGATGTTATGCAACATGGGATAAATATTTTTTTGCGTTTGCCTTAACTGGTTTGTTGTAGAGTCATAGAATCATAGAATGGTTCGGGTTGGAATGGACCTTAGAGATTATCCAAGCCCCCAGCCTGGGCAGGGACACCTTCTACGAGACCAGTTTGCTAAGAGCTCCATCTAACCTGTTCTTGAACACTTCTAGGGATGGGGCAGCCACAGCTTCTCTAGGCAACTCGTGCCAGTGCCTCACCAGCCTCACAGTAAGGATTTTTTCCTAATATCTAATCTAAACCTGCTCTCTGACAGTTTGAGGCTGTTCCCCCTTGTCCTGTCACTACATGCTCTTGTAAAAAGTCTCTCTCCATCTTTCTTGTAGGCTCCCTCGGAGATCAGCTGTACAACCTCTCTTTGATCATGGTGAGGCATTGCCAGGACAGTTGATGACTTCCACAGGAAGTGACATCTTGGATTAAACCAAAGTATACCTTTATTCTATCTCTAACGGCAGGCAATGCCATGTGATAATTCTCAAAGCCTTGTACTGGCAGGATGCAATCACTTATTGGAAAAGTGATTAAAGATCTTGCAAGACATAATGTGCTTAAGATGAAACTAGAGGTTCAACAGTCTTTTCGGATTACTGATTGTATTACACATAAATGACTTTCTCCTGCTGTTCCTGAGACTTTCTCCTCCAAAGATATAACATCAGAAATACAACTCCAAATAACACAGGTTAGATGTCTTCTTCCTTCATTACTAAGAGGTCAAGCTAGACCTGAAAAGTTGACAGTCTCCTGTCAACATTGCAATTCCCACTTATTTTTACAAGTATTCAAGATAAATTGGATTTGTTCAAATCAGGCTCTACCCCCTCACAAAACTTCATGGGAAGACTCTCACCCTTCTAAGAGCTTTTAGTATGGAGCAAAAGTGGGTTGCATGGCCTCACTGCAGGACATCAGTGCAGGGCTTGCAGAGATCACTGGCAATTTCTTCCAAGGACACTTCCCAATTCTTGACACAGACTGTGACATGGCAGAGCTGTTGGCAATAGAATAACCCAGTGCAGATCCAGGGTTTAGCCAAATCTCTATCTCAGCAAGAAGGAATTCATGAATGAGGGGTTACAGGCCAGAAATGCATATGTAAATTGCTGAAATTTGTGACTGACAAAGGAGGATAAACAATGAGCATAATTTTTCCTCTGGGCTCTGTGGTCAGATTGTTCAAGTCTCAAGTAACTATTTAATGCAGATTAGGCCCAGCAGTTCAGATCGATTAATTACTAGAATGACTAGAGAGGAAGTTAGAGGGTAGGATCTACCTTTTTAAACACATTGAGTCTAGTTGAGAAGCCAGGATTTATACTGGGATATGATGTTCAGATTCAGCTGAACAGCTGCATTGAGGGAAGGGAAATAGAAACACTTAAATTTCTGAACAATCTGGGACACACTGTTCATATAATCTGAGGAACTGCTGATCCAATGGAGTGAACTTGCAGGTGACAATGATTTTGCTTGTCCAGCTCCCAGATTTACTCTGTTAAATCAGACCATTGTCTTGGGAAAAAAGACTAGTCTTTTCCGAAGCTTAAATCATAGAATCGTAGAATCTAAGGGTTGGAATGGACCTTACAGATCATCTAGTCCCAAACCCCCTGCCATGGACAGGGACACCTCCTCACTAGATCAGGTTGCTCAAGGCCTCATCCAGCCTGGTCTTGCACCCCAACAGGGTTGGGGCAGCCACCACGTCCCTGGGCAACCTGTGCCAGTGTCTCACCACCCTTATAGTAAAAAACTTTTGTCTAAAAGTGGATATAATATTCTAGAAGTAGATCATCTAGTCCCAAACCCCCTGCCATGGACAGGGACACCTCCTCACTAGATCAGGTTGCTCAAGGCCTCATCCAGCCTGGTCTTGCACCCCAACAGGGTTGGGGCAGCCACCACGTCCCTGGGCAACCTGTGCCAGTGTCTCACCACCCTTATAGTAAAAAACTTTTGTCTAAAAGTGGATATAATATTCTAGAAGTAGTAGATTTAGATTAGATATCAGGATTCTTCCCTGCCCTGTGAGGGTGATGAGAGACTGGAACAGGTTTCCCAGAGAAGCTGTGGATGTCCTATCACTGGAAGTGTTCAAGACCAGGTTGGACGGACTTGAGCAAGCTGGTCTAGCGGAAGGTGTCCCTGCCTATGGCAGAGGGATTGTGATGAGATGATCTTTAGGTCCTTTCCAACCCAAATAATTCTGTGACTATCATTCTATAAGTAGTCCAGCCCGTGCTGAGTAGAGGGGGATAAACATTTCCTTGTACCTACTAACTAACTTCTTGTATATACAGCCCAGGAGACTGTTGGCTTTATCTGCTTTCCTCAGGACCTATATAATGTGTGCAGAATCCAGGCTACCAAGAAGCCTTGAATAGTTTATCACACTGTAAAGAACTCTTGATGAGTTTCATTGAGTGGAGGCTGAGGGAATCTGTGCTAACGTAAGACCTCTCGCACTGCAGGGACATTGGGAAACAGAAGCTTTTAGGAGTTCTGCAGTTGTCGTGCTGCTGGATGCCACATTAATTTGCAAGGCAAGCTCTTGTTATTACTCGTTATTATTTGCCCATTTATACTTCATTACATTTAAACAAAACCCTGAAGAGAAAAGGTCTCAGACAGGAAATTTGTTTTGTGCAGGCTCCCAGCAAGTTCAATAGAAACTCCATCTGAGTCACACTTGGAACAGCAATGTGTGATAAACAGCTACAGGAGGCTGCAGAAACACTTTCTACACACACACACACACACATACACACGCACACGCACATACCCTACCCAAGGGAGAAAGCTTTAATTAATCTACTAATTAAATTAAAGCTATTTGTCCTCAACTATCACACACGTTCTTCCCTTTCACTCCTCCCTGCAGGAGGCTCCAGCAAGTGTGTCGTGCTACAGCTCTCACTCTAATATTCCCCAAAGGAGCCTTGGGATTGGGAGAACACTGAAGAATGGAAGCAAAGAACTCATTACAACAGTGGTAATTGGGAGTGCTCGAACTTATTCTCAATCACCCTCCTTCTCCTTTCAGTGCTCAAAGACATTGGTTTAGATATTGTGCCAAAATGGAAAGGGAAAAAAAAAACAAGCCACAATTGAAAAAACCTAGTCGAATCCCAATGGAATCAAATCTTTGCACAGAAGACTGTGCCTGGAGCCACTTTCCCAACAAAACCTTTCTTCTTCTGTCTCTGGAGGGTTTCATGACCATTTCGCTGTAAAAACTCAAGGAGAGGAATAAAGTATATATTGATGAAGGAATAGTTTTGTCACTATTTCACTGTAAAAACTCAAAGAGGGGAATAAATAAATATTCCCAAAGGAAAGAAGGGAGCATACTGAATGGTGTGTCAGAGCACTGATATAGTGAGAGAAGCCAATGTGGAGCTCAGCAAGACAGATTAGAAAGGAAGGAAGACAATGTAGGAAAATTTTCTACTGATGAAAAATTATGCCATACCCAGAAAAAAACACCACCACCACCAAACTACCAGAGAAAGTGAAGAGTGATCTTAAGAGACATTTATGACCAGCGTTGGTTGTCCTCAGGCTCTGGACACTGCCTGCAAGGAGGAAAAAAGCACAGCAGTAGCTGTAAGGTGACTGCTGGCAGGGCCAGAGTTCATGAATTGCCTTGGCCCTCTGACATGCCAGCTAATGACTGTGAAGAGTATGGTGCAGCTGGGTTTTTCCATGTGTTGGCCACATGCCCAGCCATTTTACAATGATACAAATATAAAATGTGCTGTAAAATGCTGCACTGAACAGTTGAAGGATCATAGGATCATAGAATCCTGGAATTATTTGTGTTGGAAAGGACCTTAAAGATCATCTTGTTCCAACTCCCCCTGCCATGGCCAGAGACACCTTCCACTAGACCAGGTTGCTCAGAGCACCATCCAACCTGGGCTCGAACGCTTCCATGGATGGGGCAGCCACAGTTTCTCTGGGAAACCTGTGCCAGTACCCCACAATCCTCACAGGGAAGAATTTCTTCCTAATATCTAATCCACCCCTGCCCTCTTGCCCTTTGAAGCCATTTCCCCTTGTCCTATCACTACATGCCCTTGTCAAAAGTCCCTCTCCAGCTCTCTTGTAGGCACCATGAGCTGTCATTCAGGTAATCCAGTTGATGGATAAGGAAAATTTTTACTTTGAGTTCTAAAAGGTGATGCAGAAAAAGGGAAAGAAAAAAGAAAGAAAAGATAGAGCTATATGAACATATTCCTGCAGGATGAGAAAAGATATTGAAAATATATTAAAACAACTGGGTTTTCCACACAATAGAAAATCCCAAATTTTTCCTGTATACAGTTATTAACCACTGTGGTCCTTCTGTCTGGGTTTATACCACAGAGAGTGATATTAATGCCACTTTATTAGGTGATCTTATAAAATAGGGCTCCTATTCTCGTGGTTGTCTGCCAGCTGATAGGCACCTTGTCTCCATGTTTAGGACTGCATCAATGCTGTGCTGTGGAGAAGCACCAGCAGAGACTCCTCTTACAGACATTTAATGTTGTGGACACTCATTTTTGGTCAATATTTATGTTTAAAGTTATCAGGGTGAAAACAAAGAGTACTGAGAGACCAGCAGTGTCAGTGTTTGGTTTTTGCTGGTAACAAAAAGGAGTGCCCAAGGTACCCTGTTTTTCCACCTTAATCCCCCCAAAATGTACAGACCAGCAGAAGTACTGCCTTGTCACTGGGCACATGATTTAATTATGTATTTAAATATCTTGCAATAAGTCTTTAACAGAAACATTTAAATGTAATTTTCAGAAAAAAATAATCTCTGGTGACATGAAGTCATATCATGGCATTGAATAACTAAGAGTAGACAAATCATTGCCATAGAAGTGATCAGTTCTACCAACACAATTCCCTCCACTGATGCAGAAGAGGGTATTTGGTATATTTGCTATTTATAGCAGTTTAACCATATGCAACATTTTTCTCTTGGGCTTAAAAATTATACCTGTTTAACATGCCCTAGACACCACTGAATGTAAGAAGCCACATTAGCTGCGGTATAGTATTTGTCTCATTAAAAGATTAAGCTTCTCAGTGTATATTGATAAATAATGACTTACAATGGGAGACATGGCCTTTGTCTTTAACACTATAAGCTATATTATATTTCTA